>NC_052165.1:94194348-94230867 GCF_902713615.1 Scyliorhinus canicula | reverse complement strand
GGAGGTTACGGAGATAGGGAGGGTTGTTGTGGCTGGATGAGGTTTCAGAGTTAGGGAGGTGTTGTTGGGGATTGAGGAAGGTACAGAGATAGGGAGGGTTGTAGGGATTGAGGAGGTTACAGAGATAGGGAGGGTTGTAGGGGCTGGAGAAGGTTACAGAGATAGGGAGGGTTGTAGGGGCTGGAGGAGGTTACAGAGATAGGGAGGGTTGTAGGGGCTGGAGGAGGTTACAGAGATAGGGAGGGTTGTGGCTGGATGAGGTTACAGAGATAGGGAGGGTTGTACGGGCTGGAGGAGGTTACAGAGATAGGGAGGGTTGTAGGGGATTGAGGAAGGTACAGAGATAGGGAGGGTTGTAGGGATTGAGGAGGTTACAGAGATAGGGAGGGTTGTAGGGGCTGGAGAAGGTTACAGAGATAGGGAGGGTTGTAGGGGCTGGAGGAGGTTACAGAGATAGGGAGGGTTGTAGGGGCTGGAGGAGGTTACAGAGATAGGGAGGGTTGTGGCTGGATGAGGTTACAGAGATAGGGAGGGTTGTACGGGCTGGAGGAGGTTACAGAGATAGGGAGGGTTGTTGTGGCTGGATGAGGTTTCAGAGTTAGGGATGGGTTGTAGGTGATTGAAGAGATTACAGAGATAGGGAGGGTTGTAGGGGCTGGAGGAGGTTACAGAGATAGGGAGGGTTGTTGGGGATTGAGGAAGGTACAGAGATAGGGAGGGTTGCAGTGGCTGGATGTGGTTTCTGAGTTTAGGGAGGGGTTGTAGGGGATTGAGGAGGTTACAGAGATAGGGAGGGTTCTGGGGAATTAAGGAAGGTACATATATAGGGAGGGTTGTAGGGGATTGAGGAAGGTACAGAGATAGGGAGGGTTGTAGGGGATTGAGGAGGTTACAGAGATAGGGAGGGTTGTAGGGGATTGAGGAGGTTACAGAGATAGGGAGGGTTGTAGGGGCTGGAGGAGGTTACAGAGATAGGGAGGGTTGTAGGGGATTGAGGAAGGTACTTAGATAGGGAGGGTTGTAGGGGATTGAGGAGGTTACAGAGATAGGGAGGGTTGTAGGGGATTGAGGAGGTTACAGGTATAGGGAGGGTTGTAGGGGATTGAGGAGTTTACAGAGATAGGGAGGGTTGTAGGGGATTGAGGAAGGTACAGAGATAGGTAGGGTTGCAGGGGATTGAGGAGGTTACAGAGCTAGGGAGGGTTGTGGGGGATTGAGGAAGGGGCCTCACGGTAGCATGGTGGTTAGCATCAATGCTTCACAGCTCCAAGGTCCCAGGTTCGATTCCCGGCTGGGTCACTGTCTGTGTGGAGTCTGCACATCCTCCCCGTGTGTGCGTGGGTTTCCTCCGGGTGCTCCGGTTTCCTCACACAGTCCAAAGATGTGCGGGTTAGGTGGATTGGCTATGCTAAATTGCCCGTAGTGTAAGGTTAATGGGGGGATTGTTGGGTTACGGGTATACGGGTTACGTGGGTTTAAGTAGGGTGATCATTGCTCGGCACAACATCGAGGGCCGAAGGGCCTGTTCTGTGCTGTACTGTTCTATGTTAAGAGATAAGGAGGGTTCTAGGGGCTGGAGGAGGTTACAGAGATAGGGAGGGTTGTAGGGGCTGGAGGAGGTTACAGAGATAGGGAGGGTTGTAGGGGATTGAGGAATGTACAGAGATAGGGAGGGCTGTAGGGACTGGAGGGGGTTACAGAGATAGGGAGGGTTGTTGGGGATTGAGGAAGGTACAGAGATAGGGAGGGTTGGAGGGGATTGAGGATGGTACAGAGATAGGGAGGGTTGTTGGGGATTGAGGAAGGTACAGAGATAGGGAGGGTAGTAGGCGATTGAGGTGCAGAGAACGGGAGGGTTGTAGGGGATTGAGGAAGGTACAGAGATAGCGAGGGTTGTAGGGGCTGGAGGCTGTTACAGAGATAGGGAGGGGTTGTAGGGGATTGAGGAGGTTACAGAGATAGGGAGGGTTGTAGGGGATTGAGGAAGGTACAGAGATAGGGAGGGTTGGTGGGGATTGAGGAGGTTACATAGATAGGGAGGGCTGTTGGGGATTGAGGAGGTTACAGAGATAGGGAGGGGTTGTTGGGGATTGAGGAAGGTACAGAGATAGGGAGGGTTGTAGTGGATTGAGGAGGTTACAGAGATAGGGAGGGTTAGTGGGGATTGTGGAATGTACAGAGATAGGGAGGGTTGTAGGGGCTGGAGGAGGTTTCAGAGATCGGGAGGGGCTGGAGGAAGTTACAGAGATAGGGAGGGTTGTAGGGGATTGAGGAGGTTACAGAGATATGGAGGGTTGTTGGGGATTGAGGAAGGTCAGAGATAGGGAGGGTTGTAGGGACTGGAGGAGGTTACAGAGATAGGGAGGGTTGTAAGGGCTGGAGGAGGTAAGCGAGATAGGGAGGGTTGTAGGGGCTGGAGCCGTTTGCATAGATAGGGAGGGTTGTAGGGACTGGAGGAGGTTACAGACATAGGGAGGGTTGCAGGGGCTGGAGGAGGTTACAGAGAGAGGGAGGGTTGTAGGGGCTGGAGGAGGTTACATAGATAGGGAGGGTTGTAGGGGCTGGATGACGTTACAGAGGTAGGGAGGTTCTAGGGACTGGAGGAGGTTACAGATATAGGGAGGGTTGTAGGGGCTGGAGGAGGTTACAGAGATAGTGAGTGTTGTAGGAGCTGGAGGAGGTTACAGAGATTGGGAGGGTTGTAGGGGCTGGAGGAGGTTACAGAGATAGGGAGGGTGTAGGGGCCAGAGGAGGTTACAGAGATAGGGAGGTTTGTAGGGGCTGGAGGAGGTTACAGACATAGAGAGTGTTGCAGGGGCTGGAGGAGGTTACATAGATAGGGAGTGTTGTAGAGGCTGGAGGGGGCTATAGATGGGGAGGGTTATAGGGGCTGGAGGAGGTTACAGAGAGAGGGAGGGTTGTAGTGGCTGGAGGAGGTTACAGAGATAGGGAGGGTTGTTGTGGAAGGAGGAGGTTCCAGAGATAGAGAGAGTTATAGAGGCTGGAGGAGGTTACAGAGATAGGGAGGGTTGTTGGGGATTGAGGAAGGTACAGAGATAGGGAGGGTTGTTGGGACTGGAGGAGGTTACAGAGATAGGAGGAGTTGTAGGGGATTGAGGAGGTTACAGAGATAGGGAGGGGTGCAGGGGATTGAGGAGGTTACAGAGATAGGGAGGGTTGTAGGGGATTGAGGAGGTTACAGAGATAGGGAGGGTTGTAGGGGCTGGAGGAGGTTGCAGAGTTAGGGAGGGGTTGTAGGGGATTGAGGAGGTTACAGAGATAGGGAGGGTTGTTGGGGATTGAGGAAGGTACAGAGATAGGGAGGGTTGTAGGGGATTGAGGAAGGTACAGAGATAGGGAGGGTTGTAGGGGATTGAGAAGGTTACAGAGATAGGGAGGGTTGTAGGGGCTGGAGGAGGTTACAGAGATAGGGAGGGTTGTTGTGGCTGGATGAGGTTTCAGAGTTAGGGAGGGGTTGTAGGTGATTGAAGAGGTTACAGAGATAGGGAGGGTTGTAGGGGATTGAGGAGGTTACTGAGCTAGGGAGGGTTGTTGGGGATTGAGGAAGGTTCAGAGATAGGGAGGGTTCTAGGGGCTGGAGGAGGTTACAGAGATAGGGAGAGTTGTAGGGACTGGAGGGGCTTACAGAGATAGGGAGGGTTGTTGGGGATTGAGGAAGGTACAGAGATAGGGAGGGTTGTAGGGGATTGAGGAAGGTACAGAGATAGGGAGGGTTGTTGGGGATTGAGGAAGGTACAGAGATAGGGAGGGTTGTAGGCGATTGAGGTACAGAGAACGGGAGGGTTGTAGGGGATTGAGGAAGGTACAGAGATAGCGAGGGTTGTAGGGGCTGGAGGAGGTTACAGAGATAGGGAAGGGTGTAGGGGCTGGAGGAGTTTACAGAGGTAGGGAGGGTTGTAGAGGCTGGAGGAGGTTACAGAGATAGGGAGGGTTGTTGGGGCTGGAGAAGGTTACAGAGATAGGGAGGGTTGTAGGGGCTGGAGGAGGTCACAGAGATGGGGAGGGTTGTAGGGGCTGGAGGAGGTCACAGAGATACGGAGGGTTGTCGGGACTGGAGGAGGTTACAGAGATAGGGAGGGTTGTAGGGGCTGGAGGAGGATACAGAGATAGGGAGGGTTGGAGGGGCTGGAGGAGGTTACAGAGATAGGGAGGGCTGGAGGAGGTTACAGAGATAGGGAGAGTTGTAGGGGCTGGAGGAGGTTACATAGGGAGGGTTGTAGGGGCTGGAGGAGGTTACAGAGATAGGGAGGGTTGTTGGGGCTGGTGGAGGTTACAGAGATAGGGAGGGCTGTAGGGGCTGGAGGAGGTTACAGAGATAGGGAGAGTTGTAGGGGCTGGAGGAGGTTACAGAGATAGGGAGGGCTGTAGGGGCTGGAGGAGGTTACAGAGATAGGGAGGGTTGTAGGGGCTGGAGGGGGTTACAGAGATAGGGATGGTTGTAGGGGCTAGAGGAGGTTACAGAGATAGGGAGGGTGTAGGGGCTGGAGGAGGTTACAGAGATAGGGAGGGCTGTAGGGGCTGGAGGAGGTTACAGCGATAGGGAGGGTTGTAGGTGCTGGAGGGGGTTACAGAGATAGGGATGGTTGTAGGGGCTAGAAGAGGTTACAGAGATAGGGAGGGTTGTAGCGGCTGGAGGAGGTTACAGAGATAGGGAGGGCTGTAGGGGCTGGAGGAGGTTACAGAGATAGGGAGGGTTGTAGGGGCTGGAGGAGGTTACAGAGATAGGGAGGGTTGTAGGGGCTGGAGGAGGTTACAGAGATAGGGAGGGTTGTTGGGGCTGGAGGAGGTTACAGAGATAGGGAAGGTTGTAGGGGCTGGAGGAGGTTACAGAGATAGGGAGGGTTGTAGGGGCTGGAGGAGGTTACAGAGATAGGGAGGGTTGTAGGGGCTGGAGGAGGTTACAGAGATAGGGAGGGTTGTAGGGACTGGAGGAGGTTACAGAGATAGGGAGGGTTGTAGGGGCTGGAGGAGGTTACAGAAATAGGGAGGGGTGTAGGGGATCGTGTCGCGTCTTTTGGTCCAATTAACCAATTACAAATCAACTCCGTATAAAAGCATTTAATTGATAGAAAGCAGGTACAATACAGCAAGTGAATTTAATTGCTAAAATGCAAGTAATTGATGAAATGCAAGTAAAATGCAAGCTGAAAAATGCAGTTAAAAAGTTAAAAAATCTAAAAATGCAATTAAAAAGATCTAAAAGTTTACTAAGGATGAATTCCCGAAATTACTTAAAATTGATGTAAATTGTGAGCAACATTCCTCAAGAAATCAATTTTCGCTGTAGGAACATATTCAACGACCAATCTTTTGAGGCGTTCAGTTATTTTCTTGTATCGCGTACATGACGTCGACAGATCTCCCCGAAGAATTTGAGCCTTTTTGCCTATTATGAACCCTTCCCTGAACTTTGCCATTTCTGGATGGGCGAATTCGGGATTAGGAAAGAGACCGATAATATCTATCCTTTAACGAGGCTCGTTAAAGGGGAGAGAAAGATAATAACTATCCTTTAACGAGGCTCGTTAAAGGAAAGAGGCTGGTAATAAAGATCCTTTATTGTATATTATGTGCATTTGAGAAGATTTCTATTTACAAAAGTTAAAGTGGAGTGGAGTGCTACTAAGCAAGTTTGGTCATGCTAAATTACTAAGCTACTAAAAAAGTCTTTGACAAAAAAAATCATCCGACAAAAACACGTAAAAAGTCACAAAAATTCTTTGACGAAAAAAATTCTTTGACGAAAAAGATTGAGGAAGTTACAGAGATAGGGAGGGTTGGTGGGGATTGAGGAGGTTACATAGATAGGGAGGGTTAGTGGGGATTGAGGAGGTTACATAGATAGGGAGGGCTGTTGGGGATTGAGGAGGTTACAGAGATAGGGAGGGTTGTAGGGGCTGGAGGAGGTTACAGAGATAGGGAGGGGTTGTTGGGGATTGAGGAAGTTACAGAGATAGGGAGGGTTGTAGTGGATTGAGGAGGCTACAGAGATAGGGAGGGTTAGTGGGGATTGAGGAAGTTACAGAGATAGGGAGGGTTGTAGGGTCTGGAGGAGGTTACAGAGATAGGGAGGGTTGTAGGGGCTGGAGGAGGTTACAGAGATAGGGAGGGTTGTAGGGGCTGGAGGAGGTTACAGAGATAGGGAGGGTTGTAGGGGCTGGAGGAGGTTACAGAGATAGGGAGGGTTGTAGGGGCTGGAGGAGGTTACAGAGATAGGGAGGGTTGTAGGGGCTGGAGGAGGTTACAGAGATAGGGTGGGTTGTTGGGGATTGAGGAAGGTACAGAGATAGGGAGGGTTGTAGGGGCTGGAGGAAGTTACAGAGATAGGGCGGGTTGTTGGGGATTGAGGAAGGTACAGAGATAGGGAGGGTTGTAGGGGATTGAGGTTACAGAGATAGGGAGGGTTAGAACATAGAACATAGAACATAGAACAGTACAGCACAGAACAGGCCCTTCGGCCCTCGATGTTGTGCCGAGCAATGATCACCCTACTTAAACCCATGTAACCCGTATACCCGTAACCCAACAATCCCCCCCATTAACCTTACCCTACGGGCAATTTAGCATGGCCAATCCACCTAACCCGCACATCTTCGGACTGTGGGAGGAAACCGGAGCACCCGGAGGAAACCCACGCACACACGGGGAGGACGTGCAGACTCCACACAGACAGTGACCCAGCCGGGTTGTTGGGGATTGAGGAAGGTACAGAGATAGGGAGGGTTGTTGGGGATTGAGGAAGGTACAGAGATGGGGAGGGGAAGCCTGGGCACTGGATGGATTTGAAAATGAGGATATGAATTTTAAAACGGGGAGTTGCTGGGCCTGTAGCTGGTGCGGGTTGGCGAGCATAGGGAGGGTGATCGGTGGTCATGGATGTGAGCCAGGCCAGGTTGTGTGTGCTCTGTATGGAGTGCGGCAGCAGAGCTTAGGGACCAGCCGCATTGTAAAAAATAGATTTTCTATTGAAAGCCTTTTCAATAGAACAAAACAATCTCGCAATACAATACACAACAGGTGCTAACAATACGATATACAAAGAATACAATCAACAAACGCCATATTCCGCTCCCCCTCCACCCAATAAACTAACCATAAAAATCCCCCTAACAGCTGACGGTGACTAACTCCTTGAAAAAGGAAATAATGGCGGCCATCTTAGATAGGCCTCTTCTGCTGACACCCTAACGGTTTACTGGGCTGTGGTGGTATGATTAGCATAGCAGCCTGCCGTTGGTGCAGAACACCGGCTTATCGTTGGCCCTGGTCGGTCATGTGCCTCTCGACCGGTTGGTTGAGACCAGTCAGCATTGTAAAAATTGACAACAATCTCTCCCTTCATGCCAGCAAAACTAAAGAGCTGGTCATCGACTTCAGGAAGCAAAGTACTGTTCACACCCCTGTCAGCATCAACGGGGCTGAGGTGGAGATGGTGAGCAGTTTCAAATTCCTAGGGGTGCACATCACCAAAAATCTATCCTGGTCCACTCATGTCGACGCTATCACCAAGAAAGCACAACAGCGCCTATACTTCCTCAGGAAACTAAGGAAATTTGGCATGTCCACATTAACCCTTACCAACTTTTACAGATGCACCATAGAGAGCATCCTGTCGGGCTGCATCACAGCCTGGTATGGCAACTGCTCGGCCCAGGACCGCAAGGAACTTCAGAGAGTCGTGAATACCGCCCAGTCCATCACACGAACCTGCCTCCCATCCATTGATTCCATCTACACCTCCCGCTGCCGGGGGAAAGCAGGCAGCATAATCAAGGATCCCTCCCACCCGGCTTACTCACTTTTCCAACTTCTTCCATCGGGCAGGAGATTCAGAAGTCTGAGAACACGGACGAACAGACTCAAAAACAGCTTCTTCCCCACTGTCACCAGACTCCTAAATGACCCTTTTATGGACTGTCCTCATTAACACTACACCCTGTATGCTTCATCCGATGCCAATGCTTATGTAGTTACATTGTATATCTTGTGTTGCCCTATTATGTATTCTCATGTATTTCCTTGAATTCTGTTCAATTCCCTTTTCTTCCCATGTACTGAATGATCTGTTGAGCTGCTCGCAGAAAAATACTTTTCACTGTACCTCGGTACACGTGACAATAAACAAATCCAATCCAATCCAAGTCATGTGACGACTCCCCGATTGGTCAAGAGGCAGTGTTAACCCCGCCTCCAGTGCGGGGTATAAATACCCAGTACTCCCGGCAGTCGTCCTTCTAATGTAATCGACCGCAGGACTAACAGCTAGTATATTAGAGCCATACTTTTGTTCAGCAACTCGTCTCGCGTTCAATTGATGGGACATCATGGGCCTTGTCCAAATATCCAACAGGAAGGACGGCGTTGTCAGGGGAAACGAGGGAATAGTCTGCAGTTTTGTTTGGGTGGTGCTGCTGACCGCCAGTCGAGCAGGATTCTCCGGCGGGCAATCTGGGAGGCTCCCGCCCTCCTCCCCATGAAGAGATCTGGCTGGTCTGATACCCTGAAGACTGTCACTCTTGGCCATGGCTCCTCCCTCATCCCCACCACCTTGGGCATCATCCAGAAGAAAGCTGTCCAGAACACTACATGTCAGGCACATGACCTTCCTGGCAACGTTCAAATTTGTCCTCCACCTCCGGAAATATCCTGTTTTTCAGGTTCCGGTTAAGTGACTTTTAGCTGCATTAGGCTCGACCGTGCACCAGTGGAGGTGAGGTTGGCCCTGTGCGAGCTTCACTCCAGAATCCAAACCCTATTTCAAGCCCTGGGCTGTTCTCTCGGTTTATCCCTCGTCCAGTGGACTGTGTGTCCTTCCCAGTATTTATTTATTTTTTATTTATTTACCGGATGTCTGAGTCGCTGGTCAGGCCCAGCGTTTCTTGCCCATCCCTAGTTGCCCTTCAGAAGGTGGTGGGTGAGCTGCCTTCTTGAACCTGAGGTGTAGGTACACCCACTGTGCTGTTAGGGAGGGAGTTCCAGGATGTTTCCCAGCGACAGTGAAGGAACGGCCGATATATTTCCCAGTCAGGATGGTGTGACTTAGAGGGGAACCTCCAGGTGGTGGGGTTCCCAGGTATCTGCTGCTCTTGTCCTTCTAGATGTAGTGGCCGTGGGTTTGGAAGGTGCTGCCTAAGGAGCCTTGGTGAGTTCCTGCAGTGCATCTTGTGGATGGTACACACGGCTGCCACTGTTCAGTGGGGGAGGGTTTGAATGTTTGTGGAAGGGGAGCAATCGCGGGCTGCTTTGTCCTGGATGGTGTGGAGCTTCTCGGGTGTTGTTGGGAGCCGCACCCATCCAGGCAAGTGGAGAGGGTCCCATCACACTCCTGACTTGTGTCCTTGTAGATGGTGGACAGGCTTTGGGGGGGAGTCAGGAGGTGAGTTACTCTCCGCAGGATTCCCAGCCTCTGACCTGCTCTGGGAGCCGCAGTGTTTATATGGCTGGGTCCAGTTCAGTTTCTGATCAATGGTAACCCCCAGGGGATGTTGAGTGTGGGGGATTCAGCGATGGAATGCCATTGAATGTCACGGGGTGATGGTTAGATCCTCTCTTGTCGGAGATGGTCTTTGCCTGGGGCTTGTGTGGTGTGAATATAACTTGCCGCTGATATTGTTCGTGCGGACACTCGCCTTCGGCTCCTTATATAATGGCTTTACCCATTTCACAAATCTTGGTCCGATCCCAAACCGTTCTAGCACTGCCATCAGGTACCCCCATTCTACCCGATCAAACGCCTACTCGGCGTCCAATGCCACAACCACCTCTGTTTCCTTCCCTTCCGCCGGTGCCATAACGACATTCAAAACCCTCCTAATATTCAAAAACAGCTGCCTCCCCTTCACGAACCCTGTCTGATCCTCATCCTATCACCTTCGGGAAGCACTCCTCCAGCCTACCCGCCAGTACCTTCGCCAATACCTTTGCGTCCACATTCAGAAGTGATATGGGCCTATACGACCCACACTCCGTCAGATCCTTATCCTTTTTAAGCAATAGTGAAATCGATGCCTGCCCCAAGGTTTGTGGCAGCACTCCCTTCCCTATCGCCTCTTCCAACATCCCTACCATCAGGGGTGCCAACTCATCCTTACATTTTTTATAATATTCCGCCGGAAACCCATCCGGCCCTGCCACCTTCCCCGACTGCATCCTCCCAATGGCATCTTTTATCTCCTGCATCGCTCTTGCTCCTTCTAATGGTGCCCTGTCCCCCTCCCCTAGCCTCGGGTACTCCAACCCATCCAGAAATTCCAGCATCTCTCGGTCTTCCCCGGGTGGCTCTGACCTGTACAACCTCTCGTAGAATTCCTCAAAAACCTTGTTAATCAGCTCCAGAGCCAACACCAACATCCCGGCCCTATCCCTTACCTGAAGAATTTCCCTTGCCGCTGTATCCCTCCGGAGCTGACCTGCTAACATTCGCCTCGCCTTGTCTCCATGTTCATAAACTGCACCCCTTGCTCGTCTCAGTTGGCGCACCGCCTTCCTGGTGGATAGTCGGTCGAAGCTCGCCTGTAGTTCCTTCTTCTTTCCCAGCATCGCTGGGTTCCCATCTTCTGCATAACTCCTATCTGCCTCCAACATCTCATCTATTAGCCTCTGCCGCTCCAACCTCTCGTCTTTGTCCACCCTGGCCTTAAACAAAATTACCTCACCCCTCACCACCGCCTTTAGAGCCTCCCAGACAACTGCCTTCAACACCTCACCCGTACAGTTGAATCTTACATATTCCTTAATGACCTTTTCAATTTTTTCACAGAACACTTGGTTCCCCAAAAGCCCCACATCCAGTTTCCACCCCGGCCTCTGCGCTACCCCCTTCTCCAGCACCATATCCACCCAATGTGGAGCGTGATGTGACACAGCAATTGCAGAGTATTCCGACACCTTGACTCCAGCCAGTAAAGCCTTTCCCACCACAAAAAAGTCAATCCGCGAGTATACCCAACGGACTGCTGAGTAAAACGAGTACTCCCGTTCCCCTGGGTGCAGGAACCTCCAAGGGTCCACCCCTCCCATTTCCACCATTAGCCCAGCTAGTGCCTTCGCCTCCCCCCTGATGGGACCAGCGAGCGCGGCCGTGATCTGTCCAACCTTGGGTCATTGCACCAGGTTCCAGCCCCCCCCCCACAATCAGCTCGTGTGTGTCCAAGTCAGGAATGGCCTCCAAACACATTCCTCGCAAATCCCGCCTCGTCCCAGTTGGGACCGTATGCACTTACCAGCGCCACTAATCTCCCGTCCAGCGCCCCGGCCACAATTACATATCTACCCGCCTGATCTACCACTACCTTCTCCATCTGGAAGCGTACCCTTTTGCTGACCAACACTGCTACCCCTCGAGCCCTTCCATCAAATCCAGAATGAAACACTTGGCTAACCCAACCCTTTTTAAGTCTCACCTGGTCCTTCACCCTCAAGTGAGTCTCCTACAGCATTGCCACATCGGTTTTCAGACTTTTAAGATGTGCAAGCACCCTTGACCTCTTGACCGGATCTCCTAGCCCCCTCACGTTCCACGTAACTATCCTTACTGGGGTCTCTCACCCCCCCCCCCACCTTCCTTATCCACCATCAACATACTGCCAGGCCCCACCCCTGTCCATTGTTAACATCGAACCCCTTCCCCATCTCCCGAAAACCCCCCCTATCTTTCCCCCAGAAACAACATCCCCCAGCATCCAACCCTTCCCCCCCCCTCGCTCGCCTCGTAGGCCCATTGACGCCTGCTATCCAGGCTCCAATGTCCGCAGCTCTCCTCTCCTCTCACCTCCGTTCACTAGCTGACTTTAGCTAGCTAGTGCGGGTGGCTCCCCCCCCCCCCCCCCCCCCCCACCCCCCCCCCCACCAAGACATATCATCCCCTTCCACCCAGTCCCAGAGAAAAAAAACCCAAACCCAACAATCCAACCCCTACAATTCACTAACATAACATTTAACCATCGCAACACAGAGCGCCCAGCAACCCACCATTAACTTAAACTCTATAACAATACAAAGAGAAGTAGATTACAATACAAATCCGTAAAAAGAAAGTTGTAGCATTTACACATTTCCCGGCTGTTCAAACACAGTCCACAGTCTCTCTTCCAGCTCCGCTCTTCATGTCTGTCCCAAGCCTTCTGCCTTCACGAACGCCTCAGCCGCATCCGCTGTCTCAAAATAAAAGTCTTTGCCGTTATACGTTACCCTCAACCTCGCTGGGTACACCATACCAAATCGCATCCCCTTCTTGTACAACGTCTCCTTCACTCGCCCAAATGCCGCTCGTCTTTTTGCCAACTCCACCGTCAAGTCCTGGTAGATCCGGACCGTAGTACCATCCCATAGTATCTCCCGCTTCTGCTTTGCCCAGTTTAACACCGTCTCCTTCATGCAAAACTTATGGAAGCAGATAATTACTGCCCATTGGCGGCTCGTTCACATTTGGGCTTCGGCCTTAATGACCGATGGGCTCGGTCTAGCTCGTACTGGGAGGGGCTCTCACCCTCCCCCCCATCAGCTCCGCCAGCTTCTTAGCCAAGTATTGTGTTGGCCTTGGGCCCACTGTCCCTTCGGGCACAATTCTCAAATGATTGCCGCCTTGAGCGGTTTTCCAAGTGTTCCAGCTTTGCTCGGAGACCTCTATTAATCTCCACCGCCCTCCGCAACTCATCTTCCATCGAGGTGACCTGGTGGCTGTGTCGTGACATGGCTTCCTCCACTTCCTTCATCTCCTCGCCCTGCTCTCTCACCTCGGCCAAGGCCTTTGCCATCACCACCTTCATCGGGGCGATTGCTTCCTCCACCAGTAACGTCAATGCGGCCGCTGTCTCCTTACTCCAGGCCTCCATGTGCCTCGCAAACTGTTTGTCCAACTCTCCCGCCATCACCTCGGTCACCTTCTCCACCGTAAATAGTGCGGCCTCTCTTCCTTTCCACTCTGTACTCATCCAGAACTCCCCTGGGACCAGGTTCCAACCTTCTTTCTTCCTCCTAGGTTGGAGCTATCCGGTGTGGGACACGGCATGGTACCCTGGGCTGGGGCCTACCTCCTCGGCCTCCTCGTAGCTCCGCCCCCGCCGCTCTGGCCCCGACTCCGCGCTGGGCCCAGGACCTCAGCCCCCGCTGCCCGACACCCGCGCGGGGATTCTTCACCGGTTTGTAAACCGGCTGGCTGCTCGCGATGGCCCCGAGGGGGGGGGGGGGGGCAGCACACCCACACCCCCCCCCCCCCCCCCCCCGCTCGCCCACGCCACCGGAAGCCATACCAATTCAACGTTATGTCATTTGACGTGGAAAACGCCCCAGCCGCATTTCAAAGGTTAACTAACAAAGTGATTTCAGGATTACCCAATTGTGTGGTATACATCGACGATCTGGCAACTTTCAGCCAGACATGGAAAGAACATTTGAAACGTCTGAGGGAGTTATTCGATCGACTTCAGGAGGCGGGTTTGGTGATAAACCAAGCCAAAAGTGAATTCGGAAAAGCCCGAGTCACTTTCCTTGTCCGTACGATCAGACAGGGTCGAATGGTCCCACGGGATGTGAAACAAACAGTTATTGAGGAGTTTCCAATACCCTCGAGACAAAGGGACATAATGCAATTTGTTGGCATGAGTTGATTTGATCGAACATTTGTGCAAACGTTTTTGTGGCGTGGTTGCCCCACTGATAGACTTGCTGAAGAAACGCCAAAACTTTCAGTGGACAGCGGGACTTTCGACAGGCATTTGACAGCCTGAAAGCTGTGATAACCAATGCTCCTGTGTTGGAGAATTACAGGGGACTCTGTGATCAGATTGAACTCAAGTATCTGACTTTAAAGAGAAATGCCGAGGCGCAGAGAAATGGACGGATCGTGCAGAGACCTTCTTGTTCAAAGAGACTGTCAATCGAGAAGGATTTCAGTTGGAAGAAGAAAAACGAAAATAAATAAAAACGGACTATATAATTATACCTGTTTGCGTGTGTCGCTTTTTTGAAACGATAAAGTATATTTACTGTGTGCATTTCTTAAAGGGGCTGTTTAGCTCACAGGGCTAAATCGCTGGCTTTGAAAGCAGACCAAGGCAAGACAGCAGCACGGTTCGATTCCCGTAACAGCCTCCCCGAACAGGCGCCAGAATGTGGCGACTAGGGGCTTTTCACTGTAACTTCATTTGAAGCCTACTCGTGACAATAAGCCATTTTCATTTCATTTTCAAAAGGTGAAAAATGAAACCATCTTGAAGTTGATGGGTTTTTTTTTCTTGGGGGGAGGTGTCATGTGAGAGTACCGTTAAGAAATGGGTGTTTATAAATGGGTGTGTATATAAATATTTGTAGGGTCCGGATCGAGGAAGGAGGGTGGGAGGCCCCCAATTTGGCTGGTCACCTGGAATGTCAGGGGGTGAAAAGGTCAAAGGGATTTCTGCACATCTGAAAAGTCTGACTGTCGTGGTGTTTGGGCAGGAGAGCCATCTGCGGGTAAGGGACCAACCGGACTAGGCTGCGGAAGGGGTGGGTGAGTTCGGTGTTTCACTCAGGTTTTGGTGGTGGGGCCCGGGGGTGGCAATCCTGATGAATAAAAGGGTTCAGTTTTCAGCTGCTGGGATATTGGTGATCTTAATGGTAGATATAGGATTGTTAGTGGGTCCTTAACGGGCGCCTCAGTGTTCCTGGTGAACATGTATGCACTAAATTGGGATAATGCGGGTTATTGGAACAGGTTGGTGGCCTCCATTCTGACGGACAGAATACAGAGAGTCGGGATAGAACATAGAACATAGAACATAGAACGATACAGCGCAGTACAGGCCCTTCGGCCCTCGATGTTGCACCGACATGGAAAAAATCTAAAGGCCATCTAACCTACACTATGCCCTTATCATCCATATGCTTATCCAATAAATTTTTAAATGCCCTCAATGTTGGCATGTTCACTACTGTTGCAGGTAGGGCATTCCACGGCCTCACCACTCTTTGCGTAAAAAACCCACCTCTGACCTCTGTCCTATATCTATTACCCCTCAATTTAAGGCTATGTCCCCTCGTGCTAGCCACCTCCATCCGCGGGAGAAGGCTCTCGCTGTCCACCCTATCTAACCCTCTGATCATTTTGTATGCCTCTATTAAGTCACCTCTTAACCTTCTTCTCTCTAACGAAAACAACCTCAAGTCCATCAGCCTTTCCTCATAAGATTTTCCCTCCATACCAGGCAACATCCTGGTAAATCTCCTCTGCACCCGTTCCAAAGCTTCCACGTCCTTCCTATAATGAGGCGACCAGAACTGTACGCAATACTCCAAATGCGGCCGTACTAGAGTTTTGTACAACTGCAACATGACCTCATGGCTCCGGAACTCAATCCCTCTACCAATAAAGGCCAACACACCATAGGCCTTCTTCACAACCCTATCAACCTGGGTGGCAACTTTCAGGGATCTATGTACATGGACACCGAGATCCCTCTGCTCATCCACACTACCAAGAATTTTACCATTAGCCAAATATTCCGCATTTCTGTTATTCTTTCCAAAGTGAATCACCTCACACTTCTCCACATTAAACTCCATTTGCCACCTCTCAGCCCAGCTCTGCAGCCTATCTATGTCTCTCTGTAACCTGCAACATCCTTCCGCACTGTCTACAACTCCACCGACTTTAGTGTCATCAGCAAATTTACTCACCCATCCATCCGCGCCCTCCTCTAGGTCATTTATAAAAATGACAAACAGCAACGGCCCCAGAACAGATCCTTGTGGTACGCCACTCGTAACTGAACTCCATTCTGAACATTTCCCATCAACTACCACTCTCTGTCTTCTTTCAACTAGCCAATTTCTGATCCACATCTCTAAATCACCCTCAATCCCCAGCCTCCGTATTTTCTGCAATAGACGACCGTGGGGAACCCTATCAAACGCTTTACTGAAATCCATATACACCACATCAACTGCTCTACCCTCGTCTACCTGTTCAGTCACCTTCTCAAAGAACTCGATAAGGTTTGTGAGGCATGACCTACCCTTCACAAAACCATGCTGACTGTCCCTAATCATATTATTCCTATCTAGATGATTATAAATCGTATCTTTTATAATCCTCTCCAAGACTTTACCCACCACAGACGTTAGGCTCACCGGCCTATAGTTACCGGGGTTATCTCTACTCCCCTTCTTGAACAAAGGGACCACATTTGCTATCCTCCAGTCCTCTGGCACTATTCCTGTAGCCAATGATGACCTAAAAATCAAAGCCAAAGGCTCAGCAATCTCTTCCCTGGCTTCCCAGAGAATCCTAGGATAAATCCCATCCGGCCCCGGGGACTTATCTATTTTCACCTTGTCCAGAATTGCCAACACTTCTTCCCTACGCACCTCAATGCCATCTATTCTAATAGCCTGGGTCTCAGCATTCTCCTCCACAATATTATCTTTTTCTTGAGTGAATACTGACGAAAAGTATTCATTTAGTATCTCGCTTATCTCCTCAGCCTCCACACACAACTTCCCACCACTGTCCTTGACTGGCCCTACTCTTACCCTAGTCATTCTTTTATTCCTGACATACCTATAGAAAGCTTTTGGGTTTTCCTTGATCCTACCTGCCAAAGACTTTTCTAGGGATGGTAGGATGTAACTAGTGGGGTGTCACAGGGTGAGGTCCTTAGCCCTCAGCTATTTACAATCTATATAAATAACTTGGCTAGAGGGATAGAAGGTTCTTTTGTCAAATTTGCAGTTGACAGAAAAATAGGTGAGTCAGTAAGTTGCAATGAGGAAATGAGATCCTTAATAATAATGGATATAGGTCGGTTCGGAGATGGGCCAAAATGGGGCAGATGGAGTTTAACGTGGATACGTGCGAGGTCATCCATTTTGGTCAGAAAAATGGGAAGGCAACTTATCATCTTCATAGAACATAGAACATAGAACAGTACAGCACAGAACAGGCCCTTCAGCACTCGATGTTGTGCCGAGCAATGATCACCCTACTCAAACCCACGTATCCACCCTATACCCGTAACCCAACAACCCCCCTCCTAACCTTACTTTTTTTTTAGGACACTACGGGCAATTTAGCCTGGCCAATCCACCTAACCCGCACATCTTTGGACTGTGGGAGGAAACCGGAGCACCCGGAGGAAACCCACGCACACACGGGGAGGACGTGCAGACTCCGCACAGACAGTGACCCAGCCGGGAACCGAACCTGGGACCCTGGAGCTGTGAAGCATTTATGCTAACCACCATGCTACCGTGCTGCCCTTCATGGGGAGAGACTTCAGGGAGCTCTGATGCAGAGGGGTCCGGGGATCCTCGTGCATGAGTCACAGAAAACGAGCGTGTAGGTGCAGCAGGTAATAAAGAAAGTGAATGGAATGTCGGCATTTAGAGCTGAAGGAATTGAGTATAAAGGTAGAGAAGTGTTGCTGCAACTGTACACGGCATTGGGGAGTCCACACCCGGAGTATGTGCACAGTTTTGGTCTCCTCATTTGAGGGAAGATGTAGTGACATTGGAGGAGAAACTACTTCTCCCAAAGGGTTGTGAATCTGTGGAATTTGTTGCCCCAGAGAGCGGTGCATGCTGGGACAGTGAGTACATTCAAGGAGCAGTTGGACAGATTTTTCACGGGTTGAAGGGTTGTGGAGGACGGGCAGGACGGTGGGATTAAGGCCAGGATCAGATCAGCCATGATCATAGTGAATGGCGGAGCGGGCTCGAGAGGCGATATTGACAACTCCTGCTTCTAGTTCTGATGTTCAGAGAAAGAATTGCTCTGTCTAATACCACCTTCTAGCTCTTGGTCTATAGATAGCAACACCTCAAGCATAAATCTGACCTTCTTCATTAATAAAGGGATCAGGGGTCATGGGGAGAAGACAAGAGGACGGGAATGAGAAACATATCAACCGATTGAATGGCGGAGCAGACTCGATGGGCCAAATGGCCTTATTCTGCTCCTGTACCTTATGGTGTTATTCCTGACTTTGACTCACATCAGCTAATCTTGGCTGGGGAGGTGGGGACGGGGGACGTAAACTATTCTTGATCTGAGGGTGGATGTGTCGTATTCAATATTTCCCCCGCGTCTGTACTGTGATAGAGAAATTCAAACAGCATTCATTAGGTAAGCAAAACTGAACTTTATTTACGAATTAGAACTGCTAGCAGTAATGGCTGAGACTTGAAGTCGGAAGGCAGTCAGTACAAACTGCTGAGTCCGTCCCAAGTCTGCAATCTCACAGACGTAATAAGACGATTTTTATACATAATAGGATCAAGATAACATGAATACAACTTGGTTAGGAATTTGATCGAAAGTAAAACATAAGTAATAATCGTTACAATGGCGTCACCTTGCTGACCTTTAGGGGACTGGAGTCTCATATCATTATCTTGTCTTTGTTTTAAGAAATGGACAAATTTGTTTACGTACAGGAAGAGACAGTTTTTCAGCTTGGTATGTATTGACACTGCTTCTAGTCTCATGACGAACACGCCTTATCCTAGAATTTCAGGGTCACCCAGTTCTCAGGTCAAGTTGACCTCGGCTGTTTGTATCTGTGTATTTTGTATCTGTGCCTTAGGTTATGTGAAATCAGTTTAAATTCAATTGTACCAAGAAACTTGACTAGTTTTCCCATCATGCCATTATTTGCTTCACACAATACCACAGATGGATCTAGGCCTAAGTCGCTGGCTCCTTCAGAGATCGCAACGGTGTTATTGGCTTTTATGGAACAGATTGGGGGGGGGGGGGGTCGATCTGTGCCAGTTGTTACGCCCCAGGGGCTGAAGATCTCTTTTCCCATGTCTATAAGGTCTACTCACTGACATTTTAGTGATGGGGCGATGCCTCCTTTCTGGGTGAATAAGGCGGGCTATTCGGCCATTGTGATTTTGGTCCTTCCCAATGCCCGCCTTGGAGGTTGGATACAGTGCTATTGGCAGAGTCAGGTTTCGGCGATCGCCTATCCTCCACCATCGGGGAGTACCACAAATTCAGGAAAAGGGAGTCACCTCCTGCACTGTGGGAGGCCCTTGAGGTGGTCATTTGGGAGGAGGTACATGTCGAGCAACAACCAAGTTTCCGTCCTGCCTCAGGTCAACATTTTATTGGGATCTCTGTAGATTGGACCCCCCCCCCCCCGCCCTTCCCGGAGAGGGTTCGGCCATGGCGGAGTGTTTGGATGGGTTACCCTTCCCATTGGTGCAGAGGGACAGAGGTGGGAGGAGTTGGAATGGGTGGGATGGGTTACCCTTCCCATTGGTGCAGAGGGACAGAGGTGGGAGGAGTTGGAATCCCCAATAGGCCCTGAGGAAATTCTGAAATGTATTGGGTTAACGCAGACGGGTAGGGCTCTTGACCCTGACAGATTCCCCATCGAGTTCGACAAGCAGTTTGCAGGTTAGTTGATCCCATTAATATTGGACATGTTCACTGACTCCTTGTCCCGGGGTTCGATGCCCATGACATTGCGTGAAGAAGGATAAGGACCCTACGGAATGTGGGTCGTATCGTCCCATTTCGCTGTTTAATACAGATGTTAAACTGTTGGCACTGTGGTTCGATTCCTGTCTGTTAAATTCTCGTGTCCTGGCCAGTGTGAATTACTGCAGTTATAAACACCCAATTCTTAAAGGTACTCTCACTAGCCATTTTCACCAAGAGGGGTCATCCAACAACGACTTTGAGAGGACAGGCACCAGGCCCACTCAAAATGGCTGCCAGGCCCACACAAGATGGCCACCAGGCCCACCCAAGATGGCCGCCAGGCCCACCCAAAATGGCCACCAGGCCCACACAAGATGGCCACCACTCCCACCCAAAATGGCTACCAGGCCCACTAAGATGGCCGCCAGGCCCACACAAGATGGCCACCAGGCCCACCCAAAATGGCCACCAAGCCACCCAAGATGGATGCCAGGCCCACTATTGAGACAAAACAACGGAAAATCTGCAGTCACTGTCAGCAAACTATCCCTCACCGCTCTGCTCCCGTTAATTAGCTAACAATTCAGCTTGCAGGGCAACACCGGCAAGAGGGAAAATTGACAGCAACAAAAAAGTAGAACAAAACCCCTTGCAACCACAAACTCTGCCAGGGAGCCATATTTTCACCACAAACATCATAACACAAAGAACGAAACCCTCTGTAAGCTTAAGCACCTCACCCAAGTCTAATCTTTGAAACCATCAACCCATCCAAGAACAAAGAAATGCCGACATTCAGAATAAACCCCACCAACTCCCCACAGGGACATACTACCCCCACACCCAAATAATCCAAATAGTCAGGTGTTGAAAACTGATGAGTCAGAGGACAGGCAGGAGCTAGAGGAAGCTGACAGGGGAGTGGTGTAACAACAACAATCTCTCCCTCAATGCCAGCAAAGCTAAGGATCTGGTCATTGACTTCAGGAAGCAAAGTATCGTACACACCCCTGTCAGCATCAATGGAGCCGAGGTGGAGATGGTTAACAATTTCAAATTCCTAGGTGTGCACATCACAAACAATCTGTCCTGGTCCACCCATGTCGTTGCTAAAACCAACAAAGCACAATTTCTATAGTGCCTCAGGCAACTAAGGAAATTTGGCACGTCCACATTGACTCTTAGCAATTTTTACAGATGCACCATCGAAAGCATCCTATCGGGCTGCATCACAGCCTGGTACGGCAACTGCTCGGCCCAAGACCGTAAGAAACGACAGAGTCGTGAACACAGCCCAGTCCATCACACAAACCTGCCTCCCATCCATTGACTTCATCTACACCTCCCGCTGCCTGGGGAAAGCGGGCAGCATAATCAAAGACCCCTCCCCACCCAGCTTACTCACTCTTCCAACTTCTTCCATCGGGCACGAGATCCAAAAGTCTGAGAACACGCACGAACAGATTTTTAAAAAACATCTTCTTTCCATCTTTGCTCAGCAAAGGTTTATAGCAACAGAAAGGAAGGACAGTAGAAAGAGGAAAAATCAACCGTGGATATCTAAGGAAATAAGGGAGAGTATCAAATTGAAGGAAAAAGCATACAAAGTGGCAAAGATTAGTGGGAGACTAGAGGACTGGGAAATCTTTAGGGGGCAACAGATAACTACTAAAAAAGCTATAAAGAAGAGAAAGATAGATTTTGAGAGTAAACTTGCTGAGAATATAAAAACAGACAGTAAAAGTTTTTACAAATATATAAAACAAAAAAGAGTGGCTAAGGTAAATATTGGTCCTTCAGAGGATGAGAAAGGAGATTTAATTATGGGAGATGAGGAAATGGCTGAGGAACTGAACAGGTTTTTTGGGTCGGTCTTCACAGTGGAAGACACAAATAACATTCCAGTGACTGATGGAAATGAGGCTATGACAGGTGAGACCTTGAGATGATTGTTATCACTAAGGAGGTAGTGATGGGCAAGCTAATGGGGCTAAAGGTAGACAAATCTCCCGGCCCTGATGGAATGCATCCCAGAGTGCTAAAAGAGATGGCTAGGGAAATTGCAAATGCACTAGTGATAATTTACCAAAATTCACTGGACTCTGGGATGGTCCCGGCAGATTGGAAATTAGCAAACATGACACCACTGTTTAAAAAAGGAGGTAGACAGAGAGCGGGTAATTATAGGCCAGTGAGCTTAACTTCGGTAGTAGGGAAGATGCTGGAATCTATCATCAAGGAAGAAATAGCGAGGCATCTGGATAGAAATTGTCCCATTCGGCAGACACAGCTTAGGTTCATAAAGGGCAGGTCGTGCCTAACTGATTTATTGGAATTTTTTGAGGACATTACCAGTGCAGTAGATAATGGGGAGCCAATGGATGTGGCATATCTGGATTTCCAGAAAGCCTTTGACAAGGTGCCACACAAAAGGTTGCTGCATAAGATAACGCTGCATGGCATTAAGGGTAAAGTAGTAGAATGGATAGAGGATTGGTTAATTAATTGAAAGCAAAGAGTGGGGATTAATGGGTGTTTCTCTGGTTGGCAATCAGTAGCTAGTGGTGTCCCTCAGGGATCCGTGTTGGGCCCACAATTGTTCACAATTTACATTGATGATTTGGAGTTGGGGACCAAGGGCAATGTGTCCAGGTTTGCAGACGACACTAAGATGAGTGGCAAAGCAAAAAGTGCAGAGGATACCGGAAGTCTGCAGAGGGATTTGGATAGGTTAAGAGGTCACTTCACAGGAAGGGCAGCTGGAAGCAGAACAGATAGGCAGCTCAGATGTGAGATATGTTAAGCGCTGGAGAGAGAACAAACTCACAATAAAGCATCGACTTCAACTTTAAGACTACGAGCTTTATTCACAGACAAGGAACAACACAGAGTCCACAAAAGATCAGCCATGATCTCATTGAATGGCGGAGCAGGCTCGAGGGGCCAGATGGCCGACTCCTGCTCCTAGTTCTTCTGTTCTTAAGTTACCAGAGTCCTGAATGACCCTCTTATGGACTGAAGTGATCTCTTCACACACCTTCTCTATTGAATAGCACGGAACTCTGTTTGCTTCACCGGAGGTCGATCGAATGTCCTTTGTTTGTTCATGAATGGAAGGATCTGCCTGGACTGTACGCAGAACAACACTTTTTGCTGGGCTTCGGTACACATGACAATAAGCCAATTCCAAATCCAGACCCCGATCAACTCTCACTCACCCCATGTTTTTTTCACAAAATTCTTCGTATCCATCAGCGCATCAACTAAACAGGGCCGGATTCTCCATCCCGCGTGTGGCACGTCCCTACCAGCAGCGGGATTCTCCGTCCTGCCAGCCGGCCATTGTGGGCAGCCCCACGCCATCGGGAAATCCCCGGGCATTGCCGGCGCATTGGAGAATCCCGACAGCGGAGAATCCCGCCCAAAATGTTCCGACTCAAGAAGCGCCCTGAGCCTCTCAGGGTTTACCTCCCCAAACGGAACTCCGCTCTTACACGGGAAGGCCTTCGCTTCATCAAACACCGCGTGCTTCCTGATAGATCCTGACGGCGTGACCTTCCTATTTACAATCACCAGGATCCATCGCCCATCTCAACACCTCTTCCTTGTCCTGAAAGCTACGGGGACTTGACAGTTACAGCTCGCGGCGGTTGGTTGGGATTGGGAGTCTACCGGAATATCCGGTGCTCTCCATCCAGCTCGGGATGGGGTGTAAGTCTGGGGGCGACCAGAGAACGCGGATTAGGGTGCCAGCAGACTGGGGTGGGGGGAGAGCGGGCGTCGGGTGGTATTGGAGACGGGAGTGGGGGGGGGGGGGATTCAGGAAGGTCATCCCGAGGTCAGATCTGACCGTGAGGTTGTGGAGGGTCAGGTCTTGGCCACGGACAGCCACCAGGGGGACACATTGAGCCAGCGGCAGAAGGCTGCCGTGTGCGGTGACTTTGCAGATTCCCGTTCAGGCCGCGAGCTGTTCAAGCGGAATGTTTGCCAGCGACCCCGTCAGCCACCTGCCCGTCGCACCCTCTTCCAAGGCAAGGCAGAACGTTCCGGGTGAACGCAAGGAGCCTTGTGATAACACACCTTGCCCAGATGAAGGTCGTCACGGAGCTAACTGGTCAGGAATGAGTGGAATGAGCTAACATCTGTCGGAATTTAAACAGTTCAAGTGAGAGTCACAGCGAGCGAGAGATACGGAGACAGGTACAGAGAGAGGAAATCTCCCCTCACACTGTCCCCATCAAACACTCCCAGGACAGGTACAGCACGGGGTTAGATACAGAGTAAAGCTCCCTCTACACTGTCCCCATCAAACTCTCCCAGGACAGGTATAGCATGGGGTTAGATACAGAGTAAAGCTCCCTCTACACTGTCCCCATCAAACTCTCCGTGGACAGGTACAGCACGGGGTTAGATACAGAGTAAAGCTCCCTCTACTCTGTCCCCATCAAACACTCCCAGGACAGGTACAGCACGGGGTTAGATACAGAGTAAAGCTCCCTCCACAACCTCCCCATCAAACACTCCCAGGACAGGGACAGCACGGGGTTAGATACAGAGTCAAGCTCCCTCTAAACTGTCCCCATCAAACACTCCCAGGACAGGTAGAGCACAGGGTTAGATACAGAGTAAAGCTCCCTCTGCACTGTCCCCATCAAACACTCCCAGGGCAGGTAAAGCACGGGGTTAGATATAGAGTAAAGCTCCCTCTACACTATCCCCATCAAACACTCCCAGGACAGGTACAGCACGGGGTTAGATACAGAGTAAAGCTCCCTCTACACTGTCCCCATCAAACACTCCCAGGACAGTTGCAGCACGGGGTTAGATACAGAGTAAAGCTGTCTCTACACTGTCCCCATCAAACTCTCCAGGGACACGTCCAGCACGGGGTTAGATACAGAGTAAAGCTCCCTCTACACTGTCCCCATCAAACACTCCCAGGACAGGTACAGCACGGGGTTAGATACAGAGTAAAGCTCCCTCTACAACGTCCCCATCAAACACTCCCAGGACAGGTACAGCACGGGGTTAGATACAGAGTAAAGCTCCCTCTAAACTGTCCCCATCAAACACTCCCAGGACAGGTACAGCACAGGGTTAGATACAGAGTAAAGCTCCCTCTACACTGTCCCCATCAAACACTCCCAGGACAGGTACAGCACGGGGTTAGATACAGAGTAAAGCTCCCTCTACACTGTCCCCATCAAACACTCCCAGGACAGGTACAGCACGGGGTTAGATACAGAGTAAAGCTCCCTCTACACTGTCCCCATCAAACACTCCCAGGCCAGGTACAGCACGGGGTTAGATACAGAGTAAAGCTCCCTCTACACTGTCCCCATCAAACACTCCCAGGACAGGTACAGCACGGGGTTAGATACAGAGTAAAGCTCCCTCTACACTGTCCCCATCAAACACTCCCAGGACAGGTACAGCACGGGGTTAGATACAGAGTAAAGCTCCCTCTACACTGTCCCCATCAAACACTCCCAGGACAGGTACAGCACGGGGTTAGATACAGAGTAAAGCTCCCTCTACACTGTCCCCATCAAACACTCCCAGGACAGATACAGCACGGGTTAGATACAGAGTAAAGCTCCCTCTACACTGTCCCCATCAAACACTCCCAGGACAGGTACAGCACGGGGTTAGATACAGAGTAAAGCTCCCTCTACACTGTCCCCATCAAACTCTCCCAGGACAGGTACAGCACGGGGTTAGATACAGAGTAAAGCTCCCTCTACACTGTCCCCATCAAACACTCCCAGGACATGTACAGCACGGGATTAGATACAGTGTAAAGCTCCCCCTACACCGTCCCCATTAAACACTCCCAGGGCAGGTACAGCACGGGGTTAGATACAGAGTAAAGCTCCCTCAACACTGTCCCCATCAAACACTCCCAGGACAGGTAGAGAACG
The DNA here is from genome assembly GCF_902713615.1 of Scyliorhinus canicula. Classification (NCBI taxonomy): domain Eukaryota; kingdom Metazoa; phylum Chordata; class Chondrichthyes; order Carcharhiniformes; family Scyliorhinidae; genus Scyliorhinus; species Scyliorhinus canicula. The sequence continues at coordinate 94,205,517 of NC_052165.1, read as the reverse complement.
GGGTTAGATACAGAGTAAAGCTCCCTCTACACTGTCCCCATCAAACACTCCCAGGAGAGGTACAGCACGGGGTTAGATACAGAGTAAAGCTCCCTCTACACCGGCCCCATCAAACACTCCCAGGACAGGTACAGCACGGGGTTAGATACAGAGTAAAGCTCCCTCCACAACCTCCCCATCAAACACTCCCAGGACAGGGACAGCACGGGGTTAGATACAGAGTCAAGCTCCCTCTAAACTGTCCCCATCAAACACTCCCAGGACAGGTAGAGCACAGGGTTAGATACAGAGTAAAGCTCCCTCTGCACTGTCCCCATCAAACACTCCCAGGGCAGGTAAAGCACGGGGTTAGATATAGAGTAAAGCTCCCTCTACACTATCCCCATCAAACACTCCCAGGACAGGTACAGCACGGGGTTAGATACAGAGTAAAGCTCCCTCTACACTGTCCCCATCAAACTCTCCCAGGACAGGTATAGCATGGGGTTAGATACAGAGTAAAGCTCCCTCTACACTGTCCCCATCAAACTCTCCGTGGACAGGTACAGCACGGGGTTAGATACAGAGTAAAGCTCCCTCTACTCTGTCCCCATCAAACACTCCCAGGACAGGTACAGCACGGGGTTAGATACAGAGTAAAGCTCCCTCCACAACCTCCCCATCAAACACTCCCAGGACAGGGACAGCACGGGGTTAGATACAGAGTCAAGCTCCCTCTAAACTGTCCCCATCAAACACTCCCAGGTCAGGTAGAGCACAGGGTTAGATACAGAGTAAATCTCCCTCTACACTGTCCCCATCAAACACTCCCAGGACAGGTACAGCACGGTGTTAGATACAGAGTAAAGCTCCCTCTACAGTTTTAAAGGGGCTGGTTTAGCACACTGGGCTAAATCGCTGGCTTTTAAAGCAGACCAAGCAGGCCAGCAGCACGGTTTGATTCCCGTTCCAGCCTCCCCGGACAGGCGCCGGAATGTGGCGACTAGGGGCTTTTCACAGTAACTTCATTGAAGCCTACTCCTGACAATAAGCCATTTCCATTTTTCATTTTCATTTCAGAGCCGGAGGACCCAGGGCCAGACGGAGTGGACGGAGCTGGGATGTGGGAGAGCAGCGGGGAGCGCGGCGGGAATGGCCATGTCTGGGGGCGACCAGAGAACGCGGATTAGGGTGCCAGCAGACTGGGGTGGGGGGAGAGCGGGCGTCGGGTGGTATTGGAGACGGGAGTGGGGAGGGGAGGGGGAGTCAGGAAGGTCATCCCGAGGTCAGATCTGACCGTGAGGTTGTGGAGGGTCAGGTCTTGGCCACGGACAGCCACCAGGGGGACACGTGGAGCCAGCAGCAGAAGGCTGCCGTGTGCGGTGACTTTGCAGATTCCCGTTCAGGCCGCGAGCTGTTCAAGCGGAATGTTTGCCAGCGACCCCGTCAGCCACCTGCCCGTCGCACCCTCTTCCAAGGCAAGGCAGAACGTTCCGGGTGAACGCAAGGAGCCTTGTGATAACACACCTTGCCCAGACGAAGCTCGTCACGGAGCTAACTGGTCAGGAATGAGTGGAATGAGCTAATGTCTGTCGGAATTTAAACAGTTCAAGTGAGAGTCACAGCGAGCGAGAGATACGGAGACAGGTACAGAGAGAGGAAATCTCCCCTCACACTGTCCCCATCAAACACTCCCAGGACAGGTACAGCACGGGGTTAGATACAGAGTAAAGCTCCCTCTACACTGTCCCCATCAAACACTCCCAGGACAGGTACAGCACGGGGTTAGATACAGAGTAAAGCTCCCTCTACACTGTCCCCATCAAACACTCCCAGGACAGGTACAGCACGGGGTTAGATACAGAGTAAAGCTCCCTCTACACTGTCCCCAGTCAAACACTCCCAGGACAGGTACAGCTACGGGGTTAGATACAGAGTAAAGCTCCCTCTACACTGTCCCCATCAAACACTCCCAGGACAGGTACAGCACGGGGTTAGATACAGAGTAAAGCTCCCTCTACACTGTCCCCATCAAACACTCCCAGGACAGGTACAGCACGGGGTTAGATACAGAGTAAAGCTCCCTCTACACTGTCCCCATCAAACACTCCCAGGACAGGTACAGCACTGGGGTTAGATACAGAGTAAAGCTCCCTCTATACTGTCCCCATCAAACAGTCCCAGGACAGGTACAGCACGGGGTTAGATACAGAGTAAAGCTCCCTCTACACTGTCCCCATCAAACACTCCCAGGACAGGTACAGCACGGGGTTAGATACAGAGTAAAGCTCCCTCTACACTGTCCCCATCAAACACTCCCAGGACAGGTACAGCACTGGGGTTAGATACAGAGTAAAGCTCCCTCTACACTGTCCCCATCAAACACTCCCAGGACAGGTACAGCACGGGGTTAGATACAGAGTAAAGCTCCCTCTACACTGTCCCCATCAAACACTCCCAGGACAGGTACAGCACGGGGTTAGATACAGAGTAAAGCTCCCTCTACACTGTCCCCATCAAACATCTCCCAGGACAGGTACAGCACGGGGTTAGATACAGAGTAAAGCTCCCTCTACACTGTCCCCATCAAACACTCCCAGGACAGGTACAGCACGGGGTTAGATACAGAGTAAAGCTCCCTCTACACTGTCCCCATCAAACACTCCCAGGACAGGTACAGCACGGGGTTAGATACAGAGTAAAGCTCCCTCTACACTGTCCCCATCAAACACTCCCAGGACAGGTACAGCACGGGGTTAGATACAGAGTAAAGCTCCCTCTACACTGTCCCCATCAAACACTCCCAGGACAGGTACAGCACGGGGTTAGATACAGAGTAAAGCTCCCTCTACACTGTCCCCATCAAACACTCCCAGGACAGGTACAGCACGGGGTTAGATACAGAGTAAAGCTCCCTCTACACTGTCCCCATCAAACACTCCCAGGACAGGTACAGCACGGGGTTAGATACAGAGTAAAGCTCCCTCTACACTGTCCCCATCAAACACTCCCAGGACAGGTACAGCACGGGGTTAGATACAGAGTAAAGCTCCCTCTACACTGTCCCCATCAAACACTCCCAGGACAGGTACAGCACGGGGTTAGATACAGAGTAAAGCTCCCTCTGCACTGTCCCCATCAAACACTCCCAGGACAGGTACAGCACGGGGTTAGATACAGAGTAAAGCTCCCTCTACACTGTCCCCATCAAACACTCCCAGGACAGGTACAGACACGGGGTTAGATACAGAGTCAAGCTCCCTCTACACTGTCCCCATCAAACACTCCCAGGACAGGTACAGCACGGGGTTAGATACAGAGTAAAGCTCCCTCTACACTGTCCCCATCAAACTCTCCCAGGACAGATACAGCACTGGGTTAGATACAGAGTAAAGATCCCTCTACACTGTCCCCATCAAACACTCCCAGGACAGGTACAGCACAGGGTTAGATACAGAGTAAAGCTACCTCTACACTGTCCCCAACAAACTCTCCCAGGACAGGTACAGCACGGGGTTAGATACAGAGTAAAGCTCCCGCTACACTGTCCCCATCAAACACTCCCAGGACAGGTACAGCACGGGGTTAGATACAGAGTAAAGCTCCCTCTACACTGTCCCCAACAAACTCTCCCAGGACAGATACAGCACTGGTTAGATACAGAGTAAAGCTCCCTCTACACTGTCCCCAGCAAACTCTCCCAGGACAGGTACAGCATGGGGTTAGATACAGAGTAAAATCCCTCTACACTGTCCCCATCAAACACTCCCAGGACAGGTACAGCACGGGGTTAGATACAGAGTAAAGCTCCCTCTACACAGTCCCCATCAAACACTCCCAGGACAGGTACAGCACGGGGTTAGATACAGAGTAAAGCTCCCTCTACACTGTCCCCATCAAACACTCCCAGGACAGGTACAACACGGGGTTAGATACAGAGTCAAGCTCCCTCTACACTGTCCCCATCAAACACTCCCAGGACAGGTACAGCACGGGGTTAGATACAGAGTAAAGCTCCCTCTACACTGTCCCCAGCAAACTCTCCCAGGACAGATACAGCACTGGTTAGATACAGAGTAAAGCTCCCTCTGCACTGTCCCCATCAAATACTCCCAGGACAGGTACAGCACAGGGTTAGATACAGAGTAAAGCTCCCTCTACACTGTCCCCAACAAACTCTCCCAGGACAGATACAGCACTGGTTAGATACAGAGTAAAGCTCCCTCTAAACTGTCCCCATCAAACACTCCCAGGACAGGTACAGCATGGAGTTAGATACAGTGTAAAGCTCCCTCTACACTGTCCCCATCAAACACTCCCAGGACAGGTACAGCACGGGGTTAGATACAGAGTAAAGCTCCCTCTACACTGTCCCCATCAAACACTCCCAGGACAGGTACAGCACGGGGTTAGATACAGAGTAAAGCTCCCTCTACGCTGTCCCCAACAAACTCTCCCAGGACAGATACAGCACTGGTTAGGTACAGAGTAAAGCTCCCTCCCACAGGGTTCAGTGTTGGGGCCACAGCTGTTCACCATATATATTAATGATCTGGATGAAGGGACTGGGGGCATTCTAGCGAAGTTTGCCGATGATACGAAGTTAGGTGGTCAGGCAGGTAGTGCTGAGGAAGTGGGGAGGCTGCAGAAGGATCTAGACAGTTTGGGAGAGTGGTGCAGGAAATGGCTGATGCAATTCAACGTGAGAAAATGTGAGGTCTTGCACTTTGGAAAAAAGAATCCAAGCATAGACTACTTTCTAAACGGTGAGAAACTTCATAATGCCAAAGTACAAAGGGATCTGGGAGTGCTAGTCGAGGATGCCCTAAAGGTAAACATGCAGGTTGAATCTGTGATTAAGAAAGCGAATGCAATGTTGTCATTTATCTCAAGAGGGTTGGAATATAAAAGCAGCGATGTGCTACTGAGCCTTTATAAGGCTCTGGTTAGGCCCCATTTGGAGTACTGTGTCCAGTTTTGGGCCCCACATCTCAGGAAGGACATACTGGCACTGGAGCGTGTCCAGCGGAGATTCACACGGATGATCCCTGGAATGGCGGGTCTAACATATGATGAACGGCTGAGGATCCTGGAATTGTATTCATTGGAGTTTAGAAGGTTAAGGGGAGATCTAATAGAAACTTACAAGATAATACATGGCTTAGAAAGGGTGGACGCAAAGAAACTGTTTCCGTTAGGCGAGGAGACGAGGACCCGTGGGCACAGCCTTAGAATTAGAGGGGGTAAATTCAGAACAGAAATGCGGAGACATTTCTTCAGCCAGAGAGTGGTGGGCCTGTGGAATTCATTGCCGCAGAGTGCAGTGGAGGCCGGGACGCTAAATGGCTTCAAGGCAGAGATAGATAAGTTCTTGATGTCGCGAGGAATTAAGGGTTACGGGGAGAATACTGGTAGGTGGAGTTGAAATGCCCATCAGCCATGATTGAATGGCGGAGTGGACTCGATGGGCCAAATGGCCTTACTTCCACTCCTATGTCTTATGGTCTTATGTACTGTCCCCAACAAACTCTCCCAGGACAGATACAGCACTGGTTAGATACAGAGCAAAGCTCCCTCTACACTGTCCCCATCAAACACCCCCAGGACAGGTAGAGAACGGGGTTAGATACAGAGTAAAGCTCCCTCTACACTGTCCCCATCAAACACTCCCAGGACAGGTAGAGAACGGGGTTAGATACAGAGTAAAGCTCCCGCTCCACTGTCCTCATCAAACACTCCCAGGGCAGGTACAGCACGGGGTTAGATACAGAGTAAAGCTCCCTCTACACAGTCCCCATCAAACACTCCCAGGACAGGTACAGCACGGGGTTAGATACAGAGTAAAGCTCCCTCTACACTGTCCCCATCAAACACTCCCAGGACAGGTACAACACGGGGTTAGATACAGAGTCAAGCTCCCTCTACACTGTCCCCAACAAACACTCCCAGGACAGGTACAGCACGGGGTTAGACACAGAGTAAAGCTCCCTCTACACTGTCCCCAGCAAACTCTCCCAGGACAGGTACAGCATGGGGTTAGATACAGAGTAAAATCCCTCTACACTGTCCCCATCAAACACTCCCAGGACAGGTACAGCACGGGGTTAGATACAGAGTAAAGCTCCCTCTACACTGTCCCCATCAAACACTCCCAGGACAGGTACAGCACGGGGTTAGATACAGAGTAAAGCTCCCTCTACACTGTCCCCATCAAACACTCCCAGGACAGGTACAGCACGGGGTTAGATACAGAGTAAAGCTCCCTCTACACTGTCCCCATCAAACACTCCCAGGACAGGTACAGCACTGGGTTAGATACAGAGTAAAGCTCCCTCTACACTGTCCCCATCAAACACTCCCAGGACAGGTACAGCACGGGTTAGATACAGAGTAAAGCTCCCTCTACACTGTCCCCATCAAACACTCCCAGGACAGGTACAGCACGGGTTAGATACAGAGTAAAGCTCCCTCTACACTGTCCCCATCAAACACTCCCAGGACAGGTACAGCACGGGGTTAGATACAGAGTAAAGCTCCCTCTACACTGTCCCCAGCAAACTCTCCCAGGACAGATACAGCACTGGTTAGATACAGAGTAAAGCTCCCTCTACACTGTCCCCATCAAACACTCCCAGGACAGGTACAGCACGGGGTTAGATACAGAGTAAAGCTCCCTCTACACTGTCCCCATCAAACACTCCCAGGACAGGTACAGCACGGGGTTAGATACAGAGTAAAGCTCCCTCTACACTGTCCCCATCAAACACTCCCAGGACAGGTACAGCACGGGGTTAGATACAGAGTAAAGCTCCCTCTACACTGTCCCCATCAAACACTCCCAGGACAGGTACAGCACGGGGTTAGATACAGAGTAAAGCTCCCTCTACACTGTCCCCATCAAACACTCCCAGGACAGGTACAGCACGGGGTTAGATACAGAGTAAAGCTCCCTCTACACTGTCCCCATCAAACACTCCCAGGACAGGTACAGCACGGGGTTAGATACAGAGTAAAGCTCCCTCTACACTGTCCCCATCAAACACTCCCAGGACAGGTACAGCACGGGTTAGATACAGAGTAAAGCTCCCTCTACACTGTCCCCATCAAACACTCCCAGGACAGGTACAGCACGGAGTTAGATACAGAGTAAAGCTCCCTCTACACTGTCCCCATCAAACACTCCCAGGACAGGTACAGCACGGGGTTAGATACAGAGTAAAGCTCCCTCTACACTGTCCCCATCAAACACTCCCAGGACAGGTACAGCACGGGGTTAGATACAGAGTAAAGCTCCCTCTACACTGTCCCCATCAAACACTCCCAGGACAGGGACAGCACGGGGTTAGATACAGAGTAAAGCTCCCTCTACACTTTGAAAGCAGACCAAGCAGGCCAGCAGCACGGTTCGATTCCCGTTCCAGCCTCCCCGAGCAGGTGCCAGAATGTGGCGACTAGGGGCTTTTCACAGTAACTTCATTGAAGCCTACTCGTGACAATAAGCCATTTCCATTTTTCATTTTCATTTCAGAGCCGGAGGACCCAGGGCCAGACGGAGTGGACGGAGCTGGGATGTGGGAGAGCAGCGGGGAGCGCGGCGGGAATGGCCAAGTCTGGGGGCGACCAGAGAACGCGGATTAGGGTGCCAGCAGACTGGGGTGGGGGGAGAGCGGGCGTCGGGTGGTATTGGAGACGGGAGTGGGGGGGGTGGATTCAGGAAGGTCATCCCGAGGTCAGATCTGACCGTGAGGTTGTGGAGGGTCAGGTCTTGGCCACGGACAGCCACCAGGGGGACACGTGGAGCCAGCAGCAGAAGGCTGCCGTGTGCGGTGACTTTGCAGATTCCCGTTCAGGCCGCGAGCTGTTCAAGCGGAATGTTTGCCAGCGACCCCGTCAGCCACCTGCCCGTCGCACCCTCTTCCAAGGCAAGGCAGAACGTTCCGGGTGAACGCAAGGAGCCTTGTGATAACAAACCTTGCCCAGACGAAGCTCGTCACGGAGCTAACTGGTCAGGAATGAGTGGAATGAGCTAATGTCTGTCGGAATTTAAACAGTTCAAGTGAGAGTCACAGCGAGCGAGAGATACGGAGACAGGTACAGAGAGAGAAAATCTCCCCTCACACTGTCCCCATCAAACACTCCCAGGACAGGTACAGCACGGGGTTAGATACAGAGTAAAGCTCCCTCTACACTGTCCCCATCAAACACTCCCAGGACAGGTACAGCACGGGGTTAGATACAGAGTAAAGCTCCCTCTACACTGTCCCCATCAAACACTCCCAGGACAGGTACAGCACGGGGTTAGATACAGAGTAAAGCTCCCTCTACACTGTCCCCATCAAACACTCCCAGGACAGGTACAGCACGGGGTTAGATACAGAGTAAAGCTCCCTCTACACTGTCCCCATCAAAAATCTCCCAGGACAGGTACAGCACGGGGTTAGATACAGAGTAAAGCTCCCTCTACACTGTCCCCATCAAACACTCCCAGGACAGGTACAGCACGGGGTTAGATACAGAGTAAAGCTCCCTCTACACTGTCCCCATCAAACACTCCCAGGACAGGTACAGCACGGGGTTAGATACAGAGTAAAGCTCCCTCTACACTGTCCCCATCAAACACTCCCAGGACAGGTACAGCACGGGGTTAGATACAGAGTAAAGCTCCCTCTACACTGTCCCCATCAAACACTCCCAGGACAGGTACAGCACGGGGTTAGATACAGAGTAAAGCTCCCTCTACACTGTCTGTGGCTGGAACCCTCCCAGAGACACAATGGGGCAATTCTCCGGAAAGATTCCTGAATGTGCTAACGAGGGGGAATTGCCACGAACTTCCTGACGCTGGGCCCAGCCAGGCCGGGAAAGCAAGTCTATGTTAATTTGTCCTCTTCACCGGGCCCTTCCGGCTTCCCGCTGGGAATGAAGGCTGGCCAGCTGATTGGCCGGGACCGTGCTGGCCAGCTGATTGGCCGGGACCGTGCCGGCCAGCTGATTGGCCGGGACCGCGCTGGCCAGCTGATTGGCCGGGACCGTGCTGGCCAGCTGATTGGCCGGGACCGCGCTGGCCAGCTGATTGGCCGGGACCGCGCTGGCCAGCTGATTGGCCGGGACCGTGCCGGCCAGCTGATTGGCCGGGACCGCGCTGGCCAGCTGATTGGCCGTGACCGTGCCGGCCAGCTGATTGGCTGGGACCGTGCTGGTCAGCTGATTGGCCGGGACCGAGCTGCCCAGCTGATTGGCCGGGACCGCGCCGGCCAGCTGATTGGCCGGGACCGTGCCGGCCAGCTGATTGGCCGGGACCGCGCCGGCCAGCTGATTGGCCGGGACCGCGCTGGCCAGCTGATTGGCCGGGACCGTGCCGGCCAGCTGATTGGCCGGGACCGTGCTGGTCAGCTGATTGGCCGGGACCGCGCTGGCCAGCTGATTGGCCGGGACCGCGCTGGCCAGCTGATTGGCCGGGACCGTGCCGGCCAGCTGATTGGCCGGGACCGTGCTGGTCAGCTCCGCCCGCTAACAATCTCGAGCAGCACTGTAGCTGCACATGGCTCAGCCAACCCCAGCCAGCTGTGGAGGGATGCCGTGTTCCCCTCGAGGGTCCCGGAGGGTGAGCCACGAGGCAGCCATTGCTGCCTGGGGCGTGGTGGCAGCTGGCAGCTCGGGCAGTATGACCAGGAGGATTGGCCTCCAGTATCGGAAGAAGGTCAGCGACCTACAGCGCGCAGCGCGGGTGAATAGGCAGCAACCACCGGGCCCCAGCCGGGGGACTGACCCATCCCTCCCACTGACCACATATCCAATCTCCCACAGGTCATCCAGCCGACAGCACTGGCCCACCTGGGCCGGCCCTGTGGCCACTGGGGTCCAACACTTCATACACCTTTCTGCACTAACACTATGATGCTTCTGTCACTTCCTACAGCGATGTGGACTGACCTCTGAACCCTTTGCCCTTTTCTCCCCCCCCCCCCCCCCCCCCCCCGGTGCCCATGGTGCCCACCCCCCCCACCGGCCGTGGACATGGTGCCCACCCCCCCCCCTGCGGCCGTGCCCATGGTGCCCACCCCCCCCCCCCTCCCCCCCCGGCCGTGCCCATGGTGCCCACCCACCCTGCGGCCGTGGACATGTCCTGGGTGTTGTGTCCCATGCCCTGGGTGTTGTGTCCCATGCCCTGGGTATTCGGATGTTGGCTGCTGTATGTGTTTGGTGTTGCCCCCACACATACAGCGTCCAGGCATCGCATCAGGGTGTGTGCGGGATGCTGGGCAATGGCTCCCACATGCTACATGGCCCCCACGGGAATCCACTCGGGTTGTGTGAAGGGCATTGCAAACTGTTTGGGGCCTGGCTGGATCTGCCTTTTGGCCTCTCTCGCTATTCACTGGCCTCATTGCGCTCGAGGGCGCAGAATCACAACCTATTTCTCCGCTGGATCAAGCTGAAGATATCATTTGCTGCCTTTTGTTTCTGTAAACTAATCGTATTTCTTTCTAAAACAATTTCTTTGACCTTCCAACGAGTGTGCACTGTTTTGCCATCAACAAGCGAACAGACGACAATTACTGTAGGTTAAAGATCAGTCAACGTGCCTCATGTTCAAAGACATTCTTTCAGACGATTAGGGTGTGATCTGCCAGCTCAGCAATTTCCAGAACATTCCTCTGTGCAACTCCCATCCCATTGTCACCCTGCATATCTTCTTCCACTCTTTGTCTCCCTCCCCCCCTCTCTCTCTCACTCTCACTCTAATTGTCTCCATCGCTTTCTCTGTCTCTGTTGCTTCCTCTCTCTCTCTCTCTCGCTCTCTGCCTCCCTTTGGCTCTCTCTCTCTGTCTGTGTGTCTCTCTCTTTGTCTCTCTCTCTGTCTCCCGCTCTCTCTCTGATTCTATCTCTGTCTCTCTCGCTCTCTCTCTGTCCCCATCTCTGTCTTTCTCACTCTCTCTCCGTCTCTCTGTCTCTCTATCCCTCTCTGTGTGTGTCTCTCTGTCTCTGTCTCTCTGTGTCTCTATCCCTCTCTGTGTGTCTCTCTCTCTCCGTCTCTCTGTGTCTCTATCCCTCTCTGTGTATCTCTCTCTCTCCGTCTCTCTGTCTCTCTATCCCTCTCTGTGTGTCTCTCTCTCTCCGTCTCTCTGTGTCTCTATCCCTCTGTGTGTGTGTGTCTCTCTCTCTGTCTCTCTGTGTCTCTATCCCTCT
>NC_052165.1:94174348-94191848 GCF_902713615.1 Scyliorhinus canicula | reverse complement strand
CTCTCTCTCTGTCTCCCTCTCTCTCTCTGTCTCTCTGTCTCCCTCTCTCTCTCTCTCTCTCTCTGTCTCTCTCTCTGTCCCTGTCTCTTTCGCTGTTTCTCTCTCTCTGTTTCTCTCTCTCTGTTTATTAAAAATATTTTTATTCAATGAAAAATATTCAACCAGATTGATACAAAACACAAATATACTCCACACACCACCCGACGCCTTTCCAGCACATGTTTGCAGAACAGCATCTTTACAACAATTGATGTAGAACAATTGGTAATACCTCCCCAATCCCAAAATAAAGAACAACCAATACATACCCCCCCCCCCCCAGGGAATCTAACGGTGACCAACTCTCCCCCCCACTCTCCCCCCCCTCCCACCCCCCGCCGACCCTCTCATCACCTACCTGATCCTTGCAAGCACAGAACTCCCTCAGGTTGCCGAGCCTCTGTACTGCGTGTTGTTGATGAGTTCCTGCCTCCGGGAAATCGGAGATTCCATAAATAGCCACCTGATGGATTGGTTACCACCCAACCCCAACACGGACTCCCGCCCTGAAGGCCACACGGTAGCAAACAGTGGTTAGCACTGTTGCTTCACAGCTCCAGGGTCCCAGGTTCGATTCCTGGCCTTGGGTCGCTGTCTGTGCGGAGTCTGCACGTTCTCCCCGTGTCTGCGTGACTTTCCTCCGGGATGTCCTGGGCTCCGTAAGGAGAGCCTGTACTAACCTCAAAATTCCCAAAGACCAATTAATAAATTCCAAATAAGAACAACACCCAAACCCATGTGGGGTAAATCGTGCCAAACCCAACTTTCTTGCGAAACGGAGCCGCTTTAGCCTGTGGGAAAAGCTACGTGACTCCTGGCAATCTTCAATCCAACATCTTGATATATCCTCACCCTGTGCCCCCCCCCCCCCCCCCATCCTAATTACCCGTGGACCACACATCGTCCTGCAGCAGCTCCCCCGCACGGGGCTTCTGTCTCAGCCATCTGTGGGCTGGATCCAGCTCAGGAGGGGGCCGCCATTACCCCCCTCCCCCACCATCTTCCAGAGCGCGTGCCCCATGAGGCCCTCAGCCCCCCTCTGGCAATCCGACCGCCCTCAGAAGTCTGTCTCCTCGATCGATTTTCCAGGCCGGTCTGTCCTGACCCTCGAACCCTGATTACCGGCGGCCATCTTGGCCCTTTCCACTTCCAAAGCAAACGGTCTGGGTCGCTCGGCCCTCGATGGAGAAACCCCCCCCCCGACCTCCACCGCATCTCCGCACCCTGCTGCGTGACCACCTCGCCCACCGCAGCCAGGGCTCCTCTAATAGACGACATTCCCACCGGAGAACCATCGGAGAAACAGCGCAGAAAGGGAACCCCTGGTTCTAGAAATCTCCGCCAAGGGAAACAGTTTTATCGTGTCCCGCCCCATCCCTTCCCCCTCATAATTTTGTTCACCTCTATTAATTCACCCCCTCAGCCTTTTTTGTTGTGAGGAAAATAACCCCAATCTATCTAATCGCTCCTCGTAGCCGCACTTTACCTTCCCTGGCAACATTCCCTGGCAACCTCCTCTGCCCTCTCACCGGCAATTACGTCTTCCCTGTGATGTGGTGACCAGAACTGCCCACAATACTCTAGTTGTGGCCTCACCAGTGTTTTCTACAATCCCGACAATTATATCCTGACTTTGACATTGTAAACCTCAGCCATTCCGCCTCCTGAAACCTCACGCCGCAGTTTCTGACGCTCCGCAGCCAGACCTGTGATGGTTAAGGGTGTCCCCCCCCCCCCCCCCCCCCCCCCCCGCCGGCTCTCAGAGCGCCTCGACCGCCATTTTGTTCCCCTCCCCCAAGGTGCACGACGCCTCTGCCTTCGGAGCTGTTTCCTGCTTTTTTGGTTGCCTTTGTTGTGGATTCATTCGGACATCAAGTGTGAAAAATATCGGGAGCAAATTCCACGCCGATGGAGCCAATGTCACGATTTCCGCCGGGAGCTCCCAGAGAGCGCAGCTGCTCCGCTACAGGCTGCACCAGAAGACTCCCAGTCTCTGTCTCTTGCGACATTATGTATCATGCCCAGCACATTAAGGGTTAATGCAATGCTCTAACCGACCACCAGATGGAGCTGGAGAGCCGACCTATAAAAAGGAATGGCTCTCGGGCTTCTGGGAGAGAGGGTAGGGAAGGTAGGAGAAGGCTACAGAGAATAGGAGCAGAGCAGAGAACAATTTAAGATAGTGCGCGTGAGACAGATGTTGGTATAGTATAGATTGTAGTTTAGTTATAATATTGCTTCTTTTAAGAATAGAGATCAAACTTTATGTTAAATAATGTATTAAATTTTAGCTTTGTTTACTTGACTAAGCTTTTTGTGGTCTTTGTGTACACTACGAAATCCATCCTGATTGAGAGCAGCAGCCCACTGAACGGCACATGGTACCAGCCAGTGATTCTTAAAAGTACAGCAAATGGTTTAGTTTGTCAGATTCGTTTTCAAAGACAGGAAGAAGAACCATCGCACAATAACCAGAGCTCAAAGTCAGCACCGAACTCCAGGCTGCAAGATGGAAGGTCAACAAAAGCCCAGGAACTTCAAGATGACTGTTAAACTCGATCTAAATTGGTGTGTGAATTATATTTATCTGCCTCCGTGCTGGGATGAGCTCCAGATCAGTGTAAAATTACGCCGCTCCTAACTCCGCAAGCAATCAAGTTGTATAATTCTTTCTATTTTGAAGACAGAGATGATAAAAACAATTTGAGCTGGTAATGAAAGAATTCGACGACCATTGTGAAGCCCGGGTTAATGAAACGTATGAGCGCTACATGTTCAAGAAAAGCATGCAGCAACCAGGCGAATCGATTGATTCATTTATTGCTAGTCGCAGACTCCGAGCTCAAACGTGCAATTTTTCGTCAGTATCAGATTCAATGATCCGTGATCAAATTGTTTTTGGCGTTAACGATGGGCGAGCAATTACTTTATCGTGCAATCCTGTCTTTAGATGAAGTGATTAATCTCTAGGGCTAGCGAACAGGCTCCAAATCAATATGCAGAGTTTAAGGCTCGGGAAAATGATGTGAAAACGGAAAAGGTGGCCACCACCATTAACTCAGTGACGCAGTTTAGAAGTCAGCGCCCCACTGCAGGCGGCCATTTTGTTATTTTTTTCTTAAGGGGCAATTTAGCGTGGCCAATCCACCTAATCTGCACATTTTTGGGTTGTGGGGGCGAAACCCGCGCAGACACGGGGAGAATGTGCAAACTCCACACGGACAGTTGACCCAGGGCCGGGATCGAACCTGGGACCTCAGCGCCGAGGTCCCAGTGCTAACCACTGCGCCACATGCTACCAATCAGGCGGCCATTTTGAACGTGACACAAGCAGCCCGATTACGGGTACGCGTTGTGGACACGCCCACTTTTGGGGAAAAACTGCCCCGCATTTGGAAATAAAATGCTCTCAATGCAGCAAACCGAATCATGTTGCCTCGTTCGACAGCCGCGAAATCAGCGAATGGCTGGAAAAAGTCGGACAAATTCAATAAGAAAGTTCAGAGTGTCCGAAACAAAAGTGGCAAAGACACAAATTCCAATTCAAATTGAGACACACCTAAGTATATTCTACAAGACACTTTCATGGTTGATGCGGTTACCAGGATTGATAAATTGGACGCTGATAAAAATAAAATATTTCAAATTACGGATCAGAAGGAGGATTGGGTTGTTCCCTTGAACGTAAATGGCTCAGATATTTTCTTTAAGCTTGACACGGGTGCTCATGCTAACCTCATTACAGATGCTGCTCTCACGCCAATAAAGAAACCTCCAAAGATCAAATTGTCCAGATGTTGTCTACTGAACAACGGAAACAAAATCGCCACAAGAGGTTCCTGCTGGCTCGCAGCAAAGGACCGTCAGATATGCATTCCCTTTGGAGTTTGAAGTCATTCACTCCACTAAATCGTCATTGATAGCTGCGGATGCTTGCTTACAACTAAATGTAGTGTAGACAATCCACACTGCCAGTACATTCAATGGTCCTCTCTGATGAGATAGAAGAGATCCTGAGCAACGGCCCGAATGTATTCAGCGGAATGGGTATGCTACTGTTCACTTGCATTCAGCTAAAGAGTGATGCTAAGCCAGTCACACATCCACCTCACAGAGTACCAGCCCCTTCACGAGACCGTCTGAAGGATGAACTAGGCAGGATGTTGCAGTGCAAAGTCAGATCCAAAGTCACTGATCCAACCGACTGGGTGAGTTCAATGGTGTGTGTTCGCAAACCAAATGGTGGCTCCCGCATTCCCATTGGACGATCCAAAAGATTCCCAATAATAATCTCAAACGGGAGCACTACCCGATCCCAAAGAGAGAAGAAATCACTGCTGAGATGGCTCGTGCCAAACACTTTACGGAACTGGATGCTTCCAAAGGATTTTGCACTTTGGAAGGTACTGTTTTAACAGGCGACCTTTTGGGATAATCTCTGCTTCGGAAATATCCCACCGGGAGATGGAGACAATAACTCAAGGGCTACCTGGTGTTCGAGTCCACGTTGATGACGTGATCATCTGGTCCTCTGAACCTTAAGAACACTGTTCGAGAATAATGCAATAACAACAACAGTTCAATTGTATGGCCTGAATTTAAACAGAGACAAAGTCCAATTTGGCGTAGAGAAGTTGGCGTTTCTTGGTGATATGATTTCAAAAGAAGGTGCAAAACCGGAACAAGGGGAAGTCAATGCAATTCCCGTACCAGCCTCCCCGAACAGGCACCGGAATGTGGCGACTAGGGGCTTTTCACAGTAACTTCATTGAAGCCTACTCGTGACAATAAGCGATTTTCATTTCATTTCATTTTTCAATTGGTCAAATGCCAATTCCTAAAGATAAAAAAAGTGATTCTAAGAATGCTTTGTTATGGGCCAGGGTTTAGAGAACCCCAAAGTGTATCACGGAGTTCACCTGACCCACAACTTTTAATAGATTGTGGGATGGGGAGCACACGGTCCACTCGACAGGTGTGGTACAGCAGAAATGGAAAAGTATTTTTTAAAAGCAAAACAATGTTTATTCCATGAACTTAAGTTAACCTTTTTAAAACATCCAGTGAACATCTTAGCAGCCATTAATTCAAATACAACCCCCAAAGACTACAGCACTAAGTAATCCTTAATAACTTCCCAAGCAACATCCAGAAGAAACACCTTTTAACAGAAGCACATCAGGTTTACATTCACTACTGAGAACATTTATAATTCTGAATTCACCAACTGATCAAGAGATAGTATTTTCATGGCAGAGAGAACAGCAGCACACCTGCTCTGACTGGATTCAGCTCCAACACTGAAAACGAAAGTAAAACGCACCCTGCAGCAAACAGCCTAAAACGAAAGTAAAAAGCTGACAGACAGCCCAGCTCCATCCACACTCTGACATCACTGATAAACACCCATTTCTTAAAGGTACATTTCTTCAACACCCGTCTCTTAAAGGTACTCTCACATGACAGCTTGGTGTTGTGAATTTCTCGGGTAAATTCATCCCCAAATTATCGACCGGAATGACAGCAGTACGAAATATCACCAAGAATAAAGTTTCCTTTTTTGGATTGGATCGGATTTTGTTTATTGTCTCGTGCACCGAGGTACAGTGAAAAGTATTTTTCTGCAAGCAGCTCAACAGATCATTAAGTACATGGGAAGAAAAGGGAATAAATGAAAATACATAATAGGGCAACACAAGGTATACAATGTAACTACATAAGCTCCGGTATCGGGTGACGTACACAGGGTGTAGTGTTAATGAAGTCAGTCCATAAGAGGGTCGTTTAGGAGTCTGGTAACAGCGGGGAAGAAGCTGTTATTGAGTCTGTTCGTGCGTGTTCTCAGACTTCTGTATCTCCTGCCCGATGGAGAAGTTGGAAGAAATGAAAAATGAAATGAAAATCGCTTATTGTCACGAGTAGGCTTCAAATGAAGTTACTGTGAAAAGCCCCTAGTCGCCACATTCCGGCGCCTGTTCGGGGAGGCTGTTACGGGAATTGAACCGTGCTGCTGGCTTGCCTTGGTCTGCTTTCAAAGCCAGAGATTTAGCCCAGTGAGCTAAACAGCCCCTTGAGTGAGTAAGTAAGAGTGAGTAAGCCGGGTGGGAGGGGTCTTTGATTATGCTGCCCGCTTTCCCCAGGCAGCGGGAGGTGTAGATGGAGTCCATGGATGGGAGGCGGGTTCTGTGATGGACTGGACTGTGTTCATGACTCTCTGAAGTTCCTTGCGGTCCTGGGCCGAGCAGTTGCCATACCAGGCTGTGATGCAGCCCGATAGGATGCTCTCTATAGTGCATCTGTAAAAGCTGGTAAGAGTCAATGTGGACATGCCGAATTTCCTTGGTTTCCTGAGGAAGTAAAGGCGCTGTTGTGCTTTCTTGGTGATAGCGTCGACGTGGGTGGACCGGGAGAGATTTTTGGAGATGTGTACCCCGACCTTCCAAAAGATGTGTCCCCCTTTTTATGGGCATCTCAGCATGAAGCTGAGTGGCTGGACATGACGTCGTCATTGACAACGGCCAGTGTTAGCTTTCCTTTATTGGACCAGAAAAATCCAAGATCTCCACTGATGCCAGTCAGAACAGGATTGGACCTGTCTTACTGCAGAAATCAGAGGACAACATATAGAAACCTACAGCATACGCTTCTCATGCGATGACCCCGACGGAACAGAGATACACACAAATAGAGAAGGAGTTTCCAGGTTTACTTACGGGCACTACCAAGTTCCATTACAATGTGTTTGGACTGTCATGTTTCACAGTTAAAACAGACCCATCGTCCTTTGGTGAACATAATTAGGAAAGGTCTAAACGAAATGTTACAGAAAAGTAAAAAAGATCGTGCTTCTGGATTCTCCTGGTTGGTTGAAGAGTCCACCTTGACAATCTCTCTTTAACTTTTGGTCTTCCTCAGATGGATTCGCTGTTCTGCTCGGTTTCTGTGTTCTATCCTTCCCAAGACCGAGCTATGAGAGCTGACTCTGCTGCCTGTCCCCGATTTTAGGGTGTGTATTCTCCTGCTACCAGTTATTAAGTTTATACGACATTATCGTAAAGTAACTTTATTTTACTCTTGATTGGTCAAGGTACTTTTGAACTGAATTATTTCTAACACGACTATGTATTCATGTTGAGCGTGACTTTAGCTCATCGATCTCTAGTTACATTGTTTCCCTTGTGATGTTCAAAAGTGCTTTGATCCCAGAGGGGTGTAACATCTGCTTCCTGTCACTTCTGAAGTTGCTTTATTACCCAATAGTGCCCTTAGCTTGTCAGACCTCTGACTCCGATTTGGAGCCTGTGTTCTCGTGGACACATCGTCTCCAACTTCCCATATTCAACTGGTGTCAGCAGGTTTTCACACCTAAACATTTGTCACCCAATTCAGCTGAAGATGCTGGCAATTCTTTTTTAGCTGCTTACTAAAATAATTAACTTTGAAGCAGGTGCAATATATTGTTTTTTTCTCCCTATAACTAAAAGTTCAAACTACTTTGACTTGAAAGACAGGCAATAATTTTACAGCTTGAATAGTCACAAGCTAACTGCATTTGAAAACCTTCTTTTGGCTGCTGTTAACCATTTGTGGGATTTTTCCCGACATTTTCTCACGTATCCTCAGGTCAGGTTTTGCAAGACTTACATTGTTGCTCGTTGTGTTCTCTCTTTAATTGGCTCTGTTTATGGCGGTTAATATGGTCGCCATCCTTAATTCTAATCACCTTTGCTCAAGAGTCGCCAGGTATCTTTCTGATACCGCCACAAGGTTCAAACCTGAATACTGATCAAGGACTTGATTCACCAGTTAGTAAGTTCGAAATCAATGCTCATTTATTTACACACAGTCAATTATACTCATGCACAAAACTCTACCAACTAAACTATCACTACTACTAAAGCCTATACTTAGCTTCGGGTGCCCACTCAGTCAGAGGAACAATGGCCGTTGTCCGATTCTGAGGCTGCTGGGGTCGAGCTGGTACAGAATAGTAGCTAGGAGTGTCTGTCTTGTAGCGTGCGTTGACTTTGGACTTACTTGTTCTGGTGCAGCTGCTGGGCAGGTCTCTCCTCGCTGAGAGCCAAGGCCAAGAGAGCGACTCTCTCTTGGGGGGCTTATTAGACCAAAAGGGGGCT
This sequence comes from Scyliorhinus canicula, assembly GCF_902713615.1. Lineage (NCBI taxonomy): Eukaryota > Metazoa > Chordata > Chondrichthyes > Carcharhiniformes > Scyliorhinidae > Scyliorhinus > Scyliorhinus canicula. The sequence goes on along the minus strand of NC_052165.1, from coordinate 94,183,674 downwards.
TTGCACACTTTTGGGCGGGGCTTGAACTTGGCCCCAATTAATTGCACCGCATCCTGATCATTCTTATTGATTTCCTCCAATAAAGGGGTGTCTGCCCTGATTGCTGGGCGGGCCCTAGGTGGCCGTTAGCCTTGCTTTGTTCTAGTCTCCTCTGGCGCCGGGGTGTCTGCATTGTTTACTTAAATGTTACCCTTTTTGTCCCCAGAGATGGCTCATCAGTATGTTAATGGCTTTGTAGTATCTGTCTTGTCTGGGAGCTGCAAACGCCAATCAACAGACAAACCTTGCACCTGCTTTCTTTCTCAGCATTGACCATTTTCCCTGCATTCTTTGCAAAGTGTCCATTTTGTAATCAGGACGTGGCCGCCCCAGATGGCTATACCATGTTTCGAAGGACATATGTTCCCATTTTTACGCTACAACCCGGAGGAAACCCAGGCAGACACGGGGAGAACGTGCCGACTCCGCACGGACAGTGACCTGAGCCGAGAATCGAACCTGGGACCCTGGAGCTGTGAAGTAACGATGCTAACCACTGTGCTGCCGTGCCTTATCACCATCCCGTGGTTAAAAGTTGGAGTGCACTTATTGTTCTTTTGAGGTGAAGGCTGTCTGATCATAATCAACTACTATTCAAACTATGCAGACTGAGTGACTCTAACAGATTTGACTGTTCAATCAGCCATTGGAATCGCACAATCCATAGTCGCACGACATGGCTGACACCTAAAGGTCATGATGGAAAATGGTCCCTGCTTTAGTGGCCTTTGTTTGCCAAATGCGATAACATCCAGCACATGAAATCTAGTCCATTGTACCCACAGTCAAATGGAAAAACCGAAATCGGTGTTGGAATAGTCAAGAACCTATTTAAAAAAGCATATTCCCAGACAGGAATGGATGAAATGTTTGAAAACTGTTTCAACCACATTCAAAGAAAGGGCGGTCATTATGTATAATGTCGAGCAGATTAAGGGCTAATCTAATACTGCAACTGACCACTAAATGGAGCTGGGGAACAGACCTACACAAAGGAATGCCTCTCAGATTTCTGCGATAGATCGCAGAGAAGGCGGGAGAGGACTCGAGAGAATAGGATTAGAGCAGAGAACAATTTAAGATAATGTGCATGGGACTGGTGTTCGTACAGTGCATCTTGTTGATTAATTATAATATTGCTTGTTTCAGGAATAGTGATCGAACGTTATGATAAATAGTGCAGTAAATTCTGCTCTGTTTATTTGGTTTAGCTTTTTGTAATATTTGTGTAGACTATGCATCCATCCTGAGTAATAGAAACGCAAACACCACAGTTTATGTATGTAGAATAACAGATACCCGGGAGTGAGTTACAGACTGGAATCTAATCGAGGGTTTCGGGATGGTTTATATATAGAATAACAGATACCCGGGAGTGAGTTACAGACTGGAATCTAATCAAGGGGTTCGGGGTGGTTTATATATAGAATAATAGATACCCGGGAGTGAGTTAGACTGGAATCTAATCGAGGGGTTCGGGGTGGTTTATATATAGGATAACAGATACCCGGGAGTGAGTTACAGACTGGAATCTAATCGAGGGTTTCGGGGTGGTTTATATATAGAATAATAGATACCCGGGAGTGAGTTACAGACTGGAATCTAATCGAGGGGTTCGGAGTGATTTATATATAGAATAACAGATACCCGGGAGTGAGTTGGACTGGAATCTAAGCGAGGGGTTCGGAGTGATTTATATATAGAATAACAGATACCCGGGAGTGAGTTGGACTGGAATCTAATCGAGGGGTTTGGAGTGGTTTATATATAGAATAACAGATACCTGGGAGTGAGTTACAGACTGGAATCTAATCGAGGGGTTTGGGATGGTTTATATATAGAATAACAGATACCCGGGAGTGAGTTAGACTGGAATCTAATTGATGGGTTCGGGGTGGTTTATATATAGAATAACAGATACCCGGGAGAGTGTTACAGACTGGAATCTAATAGAGGGGTTTGGGGTGGTTTATATATAGAATAACAGATACCCGGGAGTGAGATACGGACTGGAATCTAATCGAGGGGTTCGGGGTGGTTTATATATAGAATAACAGATACCCGGGAGTGAGATACGGACTGGAATCTAATCGAGGGGTTCGGATGGTTCATATATAGAATTACAGATACATGGGAGTGAGTTACAGACTGTAATCTAATCGAGGGGTTTGGGATGGTTTATATATAGAATAATAGATACCCGGGAATGAGTTACAGACTAGAATCTAATTGAGGGGTTTGGGGTGGTTTATATATAGAATAACAGATACCCGGGAGCGAGTTACACACTGGAATCTAATCGAGGGGTTTAGGGTGGTTTATATACAGAATAACAGGCACCCGGGAGTGAGTTACTGACTGGAATCTAATCGAGGGGTTCGGGGTGGTTTATATATAGAATAACAGATACCTGGGAGTGAGTTTCAGACTGGAATCTAATCGAGGGGTTCGGGGTGGTTTATATATAGAATAACAGATACCTGGGAGTGAGTTTCAGACTGGAATCTAATCGAGGGGTTCGGGGTGGTTTATATATAGAATAACAGATACCCGGGAGTGAGTTACAGTCTGGAATCTAATCGAAGGGTTCGGGGTGGTTTATATATAGAATAACAGATACTCGGGAGAGAGTTACAGACTGGAATCTAATCGAGGGGTTCGGGGTGGTTTATATATAGAATAACAGATGCCCAGGAGTGAGTTACAGACTGGAATCTAATCGTGGGGTTCGGAGTGATTTATATATAGAATAACAGATACCCGGGAGTGATTACAGACTGGAATCTAATCGAGGGATTTGTGGTGGTTTATATATAGAATAACAGATACCCGGGAGTGAGTTACAGACTGGAATCTTATCGAGGGGTTTGGGGTGGTTTATATATAGAATAACAGATACTCGGGAGAGAGTTACAGACTGGAATCTAATCGAGGGGTTCGGGGTGGTTTATATATAGAATGACAGATGCCCAGGAGTGAGTTACAGACTGGAATCTAATCGAGGGGTTCGGAGTGATTTATATATAGAATAACAGATACCCGGGAGTGATTACAGACTGGAAACTAATCGAGGGGTTTGGGGTGGTTTATATATAGAATAACAGATACCCGGGAGTGAGTTACAGACTGGAATCTAATCGAGGGGTTTGGGGTGGTTTATATATAGAATAACAGATACCCGAGAGTGAGTTACAGACTGGAATCTAATCAAGGGGTTCGGGGTGGTTTATATATAGAATAACATATACCCGGGAGTGAGTTACAGTCTGGAATCTAATCGAGGGGTTCAGTGTGGTTTATATATAGAATAACAGATACCCGGAGCAGGTAACACACTGGAATCTAATCGATGGGTTCGGGGTGGTTTATATATAGAATAACAGATACCCGGGAATGAGTTATAGACTGGAATCTAAGCGAGGGGTTCGGGGTGGTTTATATATAGAATAACAGATACCCGGGAGTGAGTTACAGACTGGAATCTAATCGAGGGGTTCCGGGGTGGTTTATATATAGAGTAACATATACCCGGGAATGAGTTACAGTCTGGAATCTAATTAAGGGGTTTGGGGTGGTTTACATATAGAATAACAGATACCCGGGAGTGAGTTACAGACTGGAATCTAATCGAGGGGTTCGGGGTGGTTTATATATAGAATAACAGATACCCGGAATGAGTTACAGTCTGGTATCTATTTGAGGGGTTTGGGGTGGTTTATATATAGAGTAACATATACCCGGGAATGAGTTACAGACTGGAATCTAATCGAGGGGTTCGGGATGGTTTATATACAGAATAACAGATACCCGGGAATCTAATCAAAGGGTTCAGGGTGGTTTATATACAGAATAACAGATACCCGGGAGTGAGTTACAGACTGGAATCTAATCGAGGGGTTCGGGGTGGTTTATATACAGAATAACAGATACCCGGGAGTGAGTTACAGACTGTAATCTAATCGAGGGGTTCGGGGTGGTTTATATATAGAATAACAGATACCCGGGAGTGAGTTACAGACTGGAATCTAATCGAGGGGTTCGGGGTGGTTTATATATAGAATAACAGATACCCGGAATGAGTTACAGTCTGGTATCTATTTGAGGGGTTTGGGGTGGTTTATATACAGAATGACAGATACCCGGGAGTGAGTTACAGACTGGAATCTAATCGAGGGGTTCGGGATGGTTTATATACAGAATAACAGATACCCGGGAATCTAATCAAAGGGTTCAGGGTGGTTTATATACAGAATAACAGATACCCGGGAGTGAGTTACAGACTGTAATCTAATCGAGGGGTTCGGGGTGGTTTATATATAGAATAACAGATACCCGGGAGTGAGTTACAGACTGGAATCTAATCGAGGGGTTCGGGGTGGTTTATATATAACAGATACCCGGGAGTGAGTTACGGACTGGAATCTAATCGAGGGGTTCGGGGTGGTTTATATATAACAGATACCCGGGAGTGAGTTACAGACTGGAATCTAATCGAGGGGTTCAGGGTGGTTTATATATAGAATAACAGATACCCGGTACTGAGTTACAGACTGGAATCTAATTGAGGGGTTCCTGGTTATACATGTATATTTCTAATATATCTGTTTGCGCGTATATATCAGTGTGTGTATATGTGTGTCTGCATGTATATATGTCTGTGTGTGTGTGTATATATCTTTGTGTGTGTATATCTGTGTGTGTATGTCTGTGTCTGTGTGTGTATGTCTGTGTGTGTGTGTCTGTGTGTGTATGTCTGTGTGTGTGTGTGTGTCTATCTTTGTGTGTGGCTGCTGACAAACACGGACACTTGCCGCCATTTACACTCACACACATTCACACTAACCCTTTCTCACACACATTCTCACATACATGGCACTCTCACAATCACACACACACTCAGTCACTCACACACATTCACACTAACCCTTTCTCACACACAATCTCACATACATGGCACTCTCACAATCACACACACACTCGGTCACTCACACACAGTCACTCACTCACACTTACACAATCACACACACACTCGGTCAATCACACACAGTCACACACTCACTCTCACAATCACACACACACTCGGTCACTCACACACAGTCACTCACACTCTTACACAATCACACACACACTCAGTCACTCACACTCAGTCACTCACACACACTTACACAATCACACACACACTCGGTCACTCACACACAGTCACTCACTCACACTTACACAATCACACACACACTCAGTCACTCACACACAATCACTCACACACACACAATCACACACACACTCGGTCACTCACACACAGTCACTGACACACACTTACACATTCACACACACATTCACACAATCGCATGCACACAGGCTCTCTCACACGTGTACACATACACACACACATGCATGTATATACAGTCAAGCATTCACAGGCATACACACTGTGGCCTTTATTACAATCTCGGATCAGACCCAACAGTGGCTGGGATACTGCACAGAATCACCAATATTTTATTTTAATGTTGTCAGACTGTGAGGAGAGGATTCCTTGCTCCCGGAGAGATTTCACAAACAAATAGGGATGTGATAGATTGAAACAAACTTTATTACTCACATAGTGATAAAATATCTATAACATCACATCGAAAATAACTAACAATTACCCTTTAAACAATACTGCCCAATACAGTGAATGCAATACCCTCAACTGCTATCTTTATTCCCACTAAATCAGCAAGAAAATAAACCATCTTCGCTCTCAATCCGTTGCAACAGCCATTGACACTCAGGAATACTTACTTTACAGAGATGTTTCTTTAAGAAAGAGAGACCTTATGATGCTGCTTTAAAGATAATGGGTGGGATTCTCCGCTCCCCCCCCCTCCCCCCCCACGGCCGGGTCAGAGAATCCCCGAGGGGGGGGGGGCAGTGTAAATCCCGCCCTGCCACCCCGACGCTCCAACGCCGGCTGCCTTTTCTCCGGCGGTGGTTTTTTTGGGGGGGGCGGGGATCACGCCGCACCGGTCGGGGACTGTTGGCAGCAGCCCCCCCCCCCACCCCGGCAATTCCCCGGGCCCCGATGGGCCGAGTGGCCATCCGTTTCTGACCAGTCCCGCCAGCGTAGATTAGACATGGACCCACACGGTGGGACCTGGCTGGTAGGTCGGCTGGTAGAGTCCTCGGGGGGGGGGTGCAGGGGGATCTGACCCTGGGGGGGGGGTGCCCCACGGTCACCTGGCCCGTGCTCGGGGCCCACCGATCTGTTGGCGGGCCTGTACCGTGGGGGCACTCCTTCCTTTCGTGCCAGCCCCTGGAGGGCTCCGCCATGGCCGGTGCGGTGAAGACAACCCGCTGCGCATGCGCGAGAATACGCCGGCCGGTCTGCGCATGCGCGAAAATACGCCGGCCGGTCTGTGCATGCGTGAGAATACGCCGGCCGGTCTGCGCATGCGCGGACCCACGCCGGTGGTTCTGCGCATGCGCGAGATCATGCCGGCCCTTCAGCACATGCGCTAACTCGCGCAGTCCCTCCAGCGTCCACCTGGCCCCTGGAAGTGCGTAGAATTCCGCACTTTCAGGGGCTGGTGATGCCGAAGTGGTTCACGCCGGTTTTCCCGCTGGCGTGGTGACTTTTTCCCCGCACATGGAGGATCCCGCCTAAGATCTGACTCCTGTCAGAACCAAGCAGAAAATTCTGTATTACTTCCGAAGCTGCTTCACCTTGTTTCAGCTCACCTTCTAACCAGACTCTTCTTAACTGGAGAGAAACCGTCTCATCCAGCTATAGATGTTCCTTTTACCTGAACTGAGATGCACAACCTCTGCTCCCATCTCCACCCAAAACTCAACTAAAACTGCTTCTCTGCAAAATGCCTCAAACCATGGCTCCTCCCAGTAATTACATCATCTTACCCAGCTGAAATCTAATTAACTCCACGGGGAATCCCCACCTCCTCACCTACTTAATCCAAACAAAATTGCGTCAGCGGAAGTGTTTCCGATTACATACATACATTTTGAACCAGGTTTTTTATTTAAAAGACATGACTACAGCAGTCAAACACACACCAAACCTTACTGCAACAAATACCTATAACACACAACATACATGGAAACATACCTCAAACATAGGAGCAGGAGAAGGCCATTCGGCCCCTCGAGCCTGCTCCACCATTCATTCTGATCATGGCTGATCATCAAGTTCAACACCCTGATCCCGCCTCCCCCCCCCCCCCCCCCATATCCCTTTAGCCCCAAGAGCTGTATCCAATTCATTCTAGAAATTACACAACGCTTTGACCTTGACTGCTTCCTGTGGGAGTGAATTCCACAGATTCACCGATCTCTGGGTGAAGAAATTTCTCCTCACCTCAGTCCGTAAAGGTTTACCCCTTATCCTCAAACTATAGTCCCTCGTTCTGGGCTCCCCCACCATCGGGAACATTCTGAATCTACCCTTTCTAATCCTTGTAAATTTCTATGAGATCCCCTCTCACTCTTCTAAACCCCAATGAATATAATCCTAACCGACTTGGTCTCTCCTCATATGACAGTCCCGCCCTCCCAGGATTCAGCCTGGTAAACCTTCGCTGCTCTCCCTCCATAGCAAGAACATCCTTCCTCAGATAAGGACCCCAGAACTGTCCACAATACTCCAGGTGTGGCCTCACCAATGCCCGATACAATTGCAGTGAAACATCTCTATTCCGAAACTCAAATCCTCTCGCTGTGAAGGCCAACATCCCATTTGCCTTCTTTACCGCCTGCTGTACCTGCGCGCTGACTTTCAGCGACTGATGCACGAGGACACCAAGGTCTCGCTGAGTATCCGCCTCTCTCAATTTACACCCAATTTTGTCTCGAATCGTATGAAACTCTGGGCAGACGGCGGCCTGAGCTGCTCGTGTCCCGATCTGGCCGCCGTCTCGTCGGAAGGTTGGGGTGGTACCAGCGAAGGAGAATCCGGACAGTCCGGCCATCGTTTCTCTGAGGGGGGGGGGGGGGCTGACTGAGGTGCCCGAAATCACGAGGGATCGAGAGGGAGGGAGCAGAGTGGAAAGACGGACTCACAGCTGCTTTCCAAACCCGCCACCTCGAACCACAAGGGGGCAGCAGACGCACGGGGAACACCCAACGCCTGCAGGTCCCCCCTCCGAGACCCCCCTACACCCAACCCCACCCCCACACACACACAGACCCACCCACTCAGCCCCCCCCACACACACAGACCCCCCCACTCAGCCCCCCCACGCACACCCCCCTACACCCAACCCCACCCCCACACACACACAGACCCCCCCACACAGCCCCCCCCACACACACACCCCTACACCCACCTCCCCCACACACACAGACCCCCCCACTCAGCCCCCCCACACACACAGACCCACCCACACACACAACCCTACACCCAACCTCCCCCACACACACAGACCCCCCCCACAGCCTCCCCCACACACACAGACCCCCCCACTCAGCCCCCTCCACACACACAGACCCACCCACACACACAACCCTACACCCAACCTCCCCCACACACACAGACCCCCCCACTCAGCCCCCCCCCACACACACACACCCCCCCACACACACACCCCACACCCCCCACACACACACCCCCCACACCCAACCTCCCCCACTCAGCCCCCCCCACACACACACACCCCCCAACCCACACACACCCCTACACCCAACCCCCCCACACACACACACACCCCCCACAACCAACCTCCCCCACACAGCCCCTCCCCACCCCCCCACACACACACACACACACCCACACCCCCCCCACACACACACCCCCACACACACACACACACCCCACAACCCCCCCACACACACACCTCCCCAACCCATACACACACACACCCCCCACACAGCCCCCCACCCCCCCACACACACCCACACACACACCCCCCACACAGCCCCCCACCCCACCCACACACCCACACACACACCCCCCCACACACCCCCCCACCCCACCCACACACACACCCACACCCCCCCACACACACACCCCCACACACACACACACACACCCCACAACCCCCCCACACACACACCTCCCCAACCCATACACACACACACCCCCCACACAGCCCCCCCACCCCCCCACACACACCCACACACACCCCCCCCCACACAGCCCCCCACCCCACCCACACACACACACACACACCCCCACCACACCCCCCAGACACACCCCCACACCCCCCCCTCCGCACACCCCCCCCACACAGCCCCCCCCACCCCCCTCCGCACACCCCCCCCCCACACAGCCCCCCCCCCCACACAGCCCCCCC
>NC_052165.1:94166848-94169348 GCF_902713615.1 Scyliorhinus canicula | reverse complement strand
GGGATAGAGAGAGGGTAAGAGAGAGGGAGAAGGAGAGATGGAGAAATTCTTCCTCAGATCTGTCTTAAACGAGCACTCCCTTTATTTCTTGGCAATTGAGCGATAGGGTGGCAATGCTGCCCCCCCAGCGCCAGGGACCCGGGTTCAATTCCAACCTCAGTGACTGTCTGTGCAGAGTCTGCGTGTTCTCCCCATGGGTTTCCTCCGGGTGCTCCGGTTTCCTCCCACAGTCCAAAGATGAGCAGGTTGGGTGGTGTGTGTGTATCAGTCTGTGTGTGTCTCTCTGTGTCTGTATGTCTGTGTGTATCTGCGTCTTCCTCTGTGTATATGTGTATATCCCTGTGTGTGTATCCATCACACTGTATCTGTGTGTGTATCTGTGTCTGTATCTCTGTATGAGTACGTATCTCTGTGTTTGTATCACTCTACGTGCGCAAATGTGTGTGTATCTGTGTGTGCGTATATCTGTGTGTGCATATCTGTGTGTGTGTACCTGTGTGCATGCGTGTCTGTGTGTATGTATCTCTGTGTGTATATGTATCTCTGTGTGTGCTTGTGTGAGTATCTGTATGTGTCTGTGTATCTATGTGTATCTGTGTGTGTATATATATCTGTGTGTGTCTGTATCTGTGTGGCTGTGTATCTGCATGTGTATATCAGTGTACATGTATCTGTGTATCTGTGTGTGTATATCTCTGTGTATGTATCTGTGTGTCTGTGTGTGTGTATCTGTGTGTGTATCTATGTGTCTGTGTGTGTGTATCTGTGTGTGTATCTATGTGTCTGTGTGTGTGTATCTGTGTATGTGTGTGTATATCTGTGTGTGTATCTGTGTCTATCTTTGTGTGTATGGGTATCTGTGTGTGTACCTGTGTGTGTATATCTGTGTGTATGTGTGAATATCTGTGTGTGCATATGTGTGGGGGGTATCTGTGTGGGTGCATATCTGTGCGTGCATATCTGTGTCTGTATATCTGTGTGTGTATCTATGTGTGGGTGTACGTATGTGAGTATGTGTACATGTTTGTGTGTGTATATCTGTGTGTGTATGCATGTATATCTGTCTGTGTGCATGTGTGTGTGCATCTGTGTGTGCGTATGTGTATCTGTGTGTCTGTCTGTGCGGGTATTGGTGTGTGTGTATGGAGAGAGGCAGGAATCTGTGTATGTGTTTATGTGGTATGTGTGTATATGTGTGTGTATATATGTGTGTCTGTGTATCTGTGTGTGTGTATATCTGTATGCATGTATATCTGTGTGTGTGTATCTGTGTGGCTGTGTATACATGTGTGTATATCTGTGTGTGTGTGTCTGTGTATATTTGTGCATCTGTGTATATATCTGTGTATGTGTGTGTACATCTGTGTGTGTATATGTGTGTGTATCTGTTTGTGTGTGTATCTGTGTGTGGGTATCGGTGTGCGCATGTATATATGTGTGTGTGGGGGAGCCAGGTATCTCTGAGTATGTATTTGTGTGGTATATGTGTGTGTATGTATGCGTGTGTGTGTTTCTTCATGTGTATGTCTGTGTATCTGTGTATATATATCTGTGTATCTGTGTACATCTGTCTGTGTTTATGTGTGTATATCTGTGTGTGTATCTCTGTGCGTGTTTCTCTGTGTGTATATCTGTGTGCATATCTGTGAGTGTGTACATCTGTATTGTGTGTATGTATGTGTGTGTGTGGGTATCTCTGTGTGTGTGTATCTGTATGCGTGGGTATTGGTGCGTGTATGTATATGAGTGTTTGGTGTGTGTATGTATTCCTGTGTGTGTGTTTGTGTGTATATCTGTGTGTGTGGGGGGCTATCTATGTATGTGTGTACATCGGTGTGTGAGTATATCTATGTGTTTATATCTGTGTGTATGTATCTGTGTGTGTACATCAGTGTGTATATCTTTGTGTGTGTGTGCACATCTGTGTGTATGTGTGTCTGTGTGTGTATCTGTTTTTGTAAGTGTATCTGTGTGTGTGGATGTTGGTGTGTGTATATATGTGTGTGTGGGGGGGAGGCAGGTATCTGTGTGTGTATGTGTTTGTGTCATATGTGTATGTGTGTCTGTGTGTGTGTGTGTCTGTGTATGTGTGTGTGTATATATGCGTATCTGTATGTGCATCTGTGTGTATATATCTGTGTGCGTGTATGTCTGGTGTGTCTATCTGTGTGGCTGTGTATCTGTGTGTGTATATCTATGTGTCTGTGTGTGTATCTATGTGTCTGTGTGTGTATATCTGTGTGTGTGTGTATATCTGTGTGTGTATCTGTCTGTGTGTATGTGTGTGTCTGTATGTGCGTGTGTCTTTGTATGTCTGTGTGTGTATGTGTGTATGTGCATGTTTGTGTGTGTGTGTGTCTGAATGTGCGTGTATGTGTGTATGTGTGTGTGTGCCTGTGTGTGTGTGTGTCTGTGTATGTGTGGGTGTGTATGTGTGTATGTGCATGTATGTGTGTGTGTGTCTGTACGTGCGTGTATGTGTGTGTGTATGTGTGTGTGT
>NC_052165.1:94163458-94166348 GCF_902713615.1 Scyliorhinus canicula | reverse complement strand
CTCTCTCTCTCTCTCTTTCCCTCTCCCTCCCCCTCCCTCCCTCTCCCTCCGTCTCTCCCTCTCTCTGTCTCTCTTTCCCTCTCCCTCCCTCTCCCTCCGTCTCTCCCTCTCTCTGTCTCTCTTTCCCTCTCCCTCCCTCTCCCTCCCTCTCTCTCCCTCTCCCTCCGTCTCTCCCTCTCACTCTGTCTCTCTGCGGTTTGATTTTGTCAGTCTCCGATGCTGCTCAGGGTTATTGATGGGGGTGGGTTTGTTTGTTTGGGGTGGGGGAGGAGGGGGGGGGGGGGGGGGTGGTGTACAGGATGTAACAGCGGCCGTCTCACATTCCAACATCGGCAGCTTTCCTGTTGGGACAGGAACCGTGTACATTCCGGAACTTGGGAACACCAACCCTGCAAAGTTCTGCGGTGGGAACTGCCCGTCTCTGCGACATGAAGGTGGTCTTCCTCATTCTCCTGCTGTTGGCCACGGCCCCCAGTGTGGTGGGTGAGTAGCCGCTTCCCGTTCTCCGGGCGGGACCCCGGGACACCCCCCCCCACCCCCTCCCCCCTCCCACCGCCTGGGTTTGCTGACGCTCCCCAAACGATTGGGGGGGAATCGCATCGAGCGGTGAGGAGGAGGTCCAGAGGCTCCAGTGTGATTTGGACAAGTTGAGCGAGTGGGCAAGCAGAGGGCGGATGCAGTGCGAGGGGCTGAATGTGAAGCTATCCAGTCCCGGAATTTTAAAGAAACGCTTCCTCACATCCAACTTAAACCAGCACCCGCCTTATTCCCCAACTACGCCCCTGCTCCTAACCCTATCCCTCGAGTAGACACATCCTCCCAACGTTTACCGTGTCTAATTACCCCACCCCCACCCCCCCACCACTCCCAAGAATCTGTTATGTTTAGAGAACAAGGGAGCGAGTGAGTGAGAAAGAGGGCCGGGGGGAGAGAGAGAAAGACGGAGAGAGAGAAAGAAAGATAGATGGAAAGAGAGAGAAAGGGAGAGAAAGAGGGTCAGGGATAGAGAGAGGGCAAGAGAGAGGGAGAAGGAGAGATAGAGAAATTCTTCCTCAGATCTGTCTTAAACGAGCACTCCCTTTATTTCTTGGCAATTGGGCGATAGGGTGGCAATGCTGCCCCCCCAGCGCCAGGGACCCGGGTTCAATTCCAACCTCAGTGACTGTCTGTGTGGAGTCTGCACATCCTCCCCGTGTGTGCGTGGGTTTCCTCCGGGTGCTCCGGTTTCCTCCCACAGTCCAAAGGTGTGCAGGTTGGGTGGTGTGTGTGTATCAGTCTGTGTGCATCCCTGTCTGTGTGTGTCTCTCTGTGTCTGTATATCTGTGTGTGTCTCTCTGTGTCTGTATATCTGTGTGTGTCTCTCTGTGTCTGTATATCTGTGTGTGTATGTGTACATCTTCCTCTGTTTATATGTGTGTATCTGCATGTGTGTATTCATCACACTGTATCTGTGTGTGCATCTGTGTCTGTATCTCGTATGAGTATGTATCTCTGTGTTTGTATCACTCTACGTGCGCAAATTTGTGTGTATCCCTGTGTGTGCGTATATCTGTGTGTGCGTATCTGTGTGTGTGTGTACCTGTGTGTGCATCCGTGTCTGTGTGTGTCTCTGTGTATGTGTATAACTGTGTGTGCTTGTGTGAGTGTATGTGTCTGTGTATCTATAAGTGTATCTGGGTGTATATATATGTTTGTGTGTATATCTGTGTGTGCCTGTATCTGTGTGTGTATATATATCTGTGTGTGTATATATCCGTGTGTATATCTGTGTGTATATATATCTGTGTGCGTGTATATCTGTGTGTGTATATATCTGTGTGTGTGTATATATATATATATCTGTGTGCGTATATATCTGTGTGCGTATATATCTGTGTGCGTATATATCTGTGTGCGTATATATCTGTGTGTATATATATCTGTATGTGTATATATATCTGTGTGCGTGTATATCTGTGTGTGTATATAATCTGTGTGTGTATATATATATATCTGTGTGCGTATAGATCTGTGTGTGTATATATCTGTGTGTATATATCTGTGTGTGTGTGTATATCTGTGTGTGTGTATATATATATCTGTGTGTGTATATCTGTGTGTATATATCTGTGTGTATATATATCTGTGTGTATATATATCTGTATGCGTGGGTATCGGTGTGTGTGTATGTGAGTGTTTGGTGTGTGTATGTATTCCTCTGTGTGTGTATATTTGTGTGTATATCTGTGTGTGTGGGGGGCTATCTGTGTGTGTGTACATCTGTATGTGAGTATATCTATGTGTATGTATCTGTGTGTATATCAGTGTGTATTGTGTGTGTGTGCACATCTGTGTGGGTGTAACTGTATGTGTGTCTGTGTGTATATCTGTGTATGTATTTGTATATGTTTTTGTAAGTGTATCTGTGTGTGTGGATGTTGGTGTGTGTATATATGTGTGTGCGTGTGGGGGGAGGTGGGTATCTGTGTGTTGTATGTGTATGTGTGTCTGTGTATATATGTGTATCTGTCTGTGTATCTGTGTGTATATATCAGGGTGCGTATACATCTGGTGTGTCTGTATCTGTGTGGCTGTGTATCTGTGTGTGTGTATATCTGTGTACATGTGTCTGTGTATCTGTGTGTATCTATGTGTGTGTGTCTATGTGTATGTGTGTATATATTTGTGTGTGTATGTGTGTGCCTATATGTGTATCTGTATGTGTGTCTGTATGTGTGTGTGTGTATGTATCTGTGTGTGTGTATCTGTGTGTGTGTGTCTGTGTGTCCGTCTGTGTGTGTCTGTGTGTATCTGTGTCTGTCTGTGTCTGTGTGTGTTTATCTGTGTCTGTGTGTGTGTATCTGTGTCTGTGTGTGTATCTGTGTCTGTGTGTATCTGTGTCTGTGTCTGT
>NC_052165.1:94145958-94158458 GCF_902713615.1 Scyliorhinus canicula | reverse complement strand
AGAGGGTCAGTCCTGAGGGAGTGCGGCACTGTCAGAGGGTCAGCACTGAGGGAGTGCTGCACTGTCAGAGAGTCAGTACTGAGGGAGTGCCGCACTGTCAGAGGGTCGGTACTGAGGGAGTACCGCACTGTCAGAGGGTCAGTACTGAGGGAGTGCCGCACTGTCAGAGGGTCAGTACTGAGGGAGTGCTGCACTGTCAGAGGGTCAGTACTGAGGGAGTGCCGCACTGTCAGAGAGTCAGTACTGAGGGAGCGCCGTACTGTCAGAGGGTCAGTACTGAGGGAGACCCACACTGCCAGAGGGTCAGTACTGAGGGAGTGCTGCACTGTCAGAGGGTCAGTACAGAGGGAGCGCCGCACTGTCAGAGGGTCAGTACTGAGGGAGCGCCGCACTGTCAGAGGGTCGGTACTGAGGGAGTGCCGCACTGTCAGAGGGTCGGTACTGAGGGAGTGCCGCACTGTCAGAGGGTCGGTACTGAGGGAGTGCCGCACTGTCAGAGGGTCGGTACTGAGGGAGCGCCGTACTGTCAGAGGGTCAGTACTGAGGGAGTGCCGCACTGTCAGAGGGTCAGTACTGAGGGAGTGCCGCACTGTCAGAGGGTCAGTACTGAGGGAGTGCTGCACTGTCAGAGGGTCAGTACTGAGGGAGTGCCGCACTGTCAGAGGGTCAGTACTAAGGGAGTGCTGCACTGTCAGAGAGTCAGTACTGAGGGAGTGCCGCACTGTCGGAGGGTCAGTACTGAGGGAGCGCTGCACTGTCAGAGGGTCAGTACTGAGGGAGTGCTGCACTGTTGTCAATTCCGATTCTTTTGCTGCCAGTCTGGGTCAATAAAATCTGAGACGGATCTGCAGGTATCAATTATTGTTTTATTTCCACCAGCTTGCAAGGCTGACTCACTCGTCGGACCTTAGAACACGCAGCTCTCTTCTAGCGCTCCCAAAAGTTAATGAGAGAGAGAACAAAAAAATCACAACACATATAGATTGAATCACATCAAGATTCACATACAAGCTTCCCATTGGTCATTCTATACACCTTCTGACCTGGCCATTTATCCTGATTGGCTCACTTCGCATTTTCCCATCCTGGGCCTCTTGTTACCCAGCATCCTTTTCACCATTCTCTCCATGAGGCAAAGCTCCCCTCCCCCCTTCCTAGCCATGCTGTGCTCATCCCTTTGTTCTCTGTCTGTGAACACATTACCCTCAGAGTCCTACTGTCCATCATATTCGTTTGTTCACTTCCTCATTCCCTCCTTTTATCATTTCATGATAACCCATCGGTTGCAGCTGTAGCTATGGCCCCTCAGCTAAGAAAGCTCGTTGCTGCATTTCTAAATCCTATTGCAGCACCCCATCGGCCGCTGCAGCCTCCTGGATCCTAACAGCCAAGACTCTAGGGGTGGCTATCCGTTCCAGCGCACCCTACATTTTACCCATCATGCATTTAAGGATGGCCAGGCCCACAAAGATGCAGGCGAGATAGTCAAGAGCATACCGGTTCTGCATGGCAAACAACCTGAGTTGAGATAATTCCTTGGTTATTGCCACGAGGGCCCCCAAAGGTTTCGTTGCCCAGGATGGTAAGGCCACAAATAACTGAACCTGCCCAGCTTGCCAACTGGTGGTGCAGTATCCACGCAGAGGGGCAGGGGACCGTAATAGGGAGTAGAGTCCCGATAGCAGTTCGGCGGGGAAATGGGGGTGACAAAACATTGGTCCTCGCTCCGTGTACAGGCTAGCATCACAATCAGTATATTGGTGAAGTAGGGATTCCCCAGGAGCCCAGTTCATCCAGCTTCGGAACGCCCATTCAGGCCTCCTAGCCATGCGGAAAGCCCTAGTTCCAACAGTGATATGAGAGACATTCGCTCAGCCACAAAGGAGCTGGATGCCTGGCGTCAGCGGGACACAAGTGGCATTGTAACAGGCGCATTGACCTGATGTCAGGGTTATGCAACACTTTGGATCAGTACAAGTGGAGAACAGACATGTTATATTCATTTTCATCTCTACCAGCAAACAGCCGTACCCCTCACTGCTGAAACAATTCTTGCACGACCGGGAGTCTCTATTGGGAGTGAAGGGGCTAGGTATATACGCCCTCCACCGTTGCAGATTATCATACTGTGAATGGGAGTTATCCCGAGGGAGGGGAAGGCGAATAGCTGGTGGGGCCGAACCCGGATCGTAAGGAAGAGTAACTTGCTCGGGCGGTGGCTCGGAACTCTGACAGTGAGCCACCGTTTCAGGGGAGTTCCCCAAAGCGGTGAGATGGGAAATAACCTAGACACCGATGCGGGGTTTGGGTAGCAGGCAACCCGCTCCTGGCCATACATGCGGTGGTAGATTTGGTAGAAGAGATTCATGCTGCCCAGGTTCCCTTTGTTCCGGGTCCTAAGTGAAGTAAATATACCTCCTGATAACCTGCGTTCTGGTTGTGCCTCCCATCCATCCTCTTGCTATTCATCCTCTCTCCTCTACAACCTTTTCCTACCCCCCCACACGGTCTGATTTTACCTTTATGGCACCAGTCTTATCACATCCAAAAGCAAATGTACATTTACTCCAAAAACAAGGCAATGTCCGCGCAATGTTCCCGTCCCATCGCCGGGACCGATATAAGTGTTTCATGAGCCCTTCATTGTCCTTTAACTTGATAACCTTCCATGAGTCAATACTGTGCCCTCGTACATGGGGGCATCGGAGAACGTCACCTCTGCATAAGTGAAATGTCCTTGTAGTTTGGTCGGGATTACAGGTACTGACGGTGTTCCAAGTGAGGCGAAGTCGAAGACAGCACAATCCGTCATGCTCCACACCTGTAAAACAGCACTGGGGAAAGGAGGCAGGTTAGTGGCCGACCATTGTGCAGTGGTGGACATGGACGCAAGCACTCCGCCCTCCACTTTAACTGCAGTGGGGGTGGTAAGGAGAACTTGGAAGGGCCCCTCCCATCGTGGTTCTGACCCTTTCCGAGTCTAATTCTTAACCATGACATAACTACCAGGCTGCATTGAAAGCAAGCTATGTAATGGGGACAGTGACAGGTGAGCCGCTCGAACCTGGCTATGGAGTTCCTCGAGGGCGTTAGTGAGGGCTAGAACATAGTTAGTCCTTTCTTTAGTCAGATGGTGAAACTGGACCAGTCTGGGAACAGGCAGGTTCCAGGGTGTTCTAATGGGCCTGCCGTAAAAGATCTCGGCAGTAGAGAGCCAGGCCGATCCTGCAGGTGTGACCCACAGCTGGAAGAGGGCAACGGGGAGCAACTTAAGCCATGTCAGTCCCATGTCCGTTCTTAATTTAGCCAATTTAGTTTTGAGGGTCTGATTGTGTCTCTCAACCAACCCGGCCGCCTGCGGTCTGTACGCACAGTGTAACTGCTGGCGTATGCCCAACTGGGAGCAGAACTCCTTGTTAATCTGTCCAATAAAAAGAGGCCCGTTAACAGAACTTAACTGAGCCGGTATTCCGTACATAAACATCTCATCACATTTTTACAGCCTTTGGCTCTCCGTTCAGCTTCCGTCTGGTGTGATGGTCACCAGTAACGAGATGTCATCTTTGGTGAATAATGATGGGCCAAGCCTATCGGCAGCATCCGAGCCCTAGCCAGCGTACAACACATATTAAGGCATCCAATGATTATACAGTATACAATTATAATAACAAGTATTATCAATCCATGCATCAGGTAAAACCCCATGACCAAGCTATGAGAGATAACTCTGAGCTGAATCCGACTAGATAGATAGCCATCCTCACTGCTAGGATTTATCCTTCTTATAGTTGTACTGACTAGCAATTATCCCTCAGCCTTGTCATTCGTATGTACATGTCATGATTTGTAAACTGTGCACGGAAATCAATGGTAAATGCATCCATCTCGCAGACCAATGTCGATAGGCCCTTTGTGATGTGCTTTCCTCAAGTCCAATCACCGTGAACCATAGCTGTCGCCGCTCAGGAAGGTAAAACAATAGCTATTTCCGTGTGTTCCACTACCTCCAAGGCATCTGACTACCGCGGAGTAGCAGCACCGTAAAAAGCTTCCTCATGTCCCTTAGAAATAGCACACAACTCAGCCCATCAGCGACCAAAAGGTCTTTATCCCTCACTGGGTTTTTTTTAATGTAGGAAGTGTTTTCCGTTTCTCATGGGAATGGTAAATTATGATATCATGTATCATCCACTGATTAATTGCAGGAGCTTCAACCGATCCTGTTTCTGCTCCTGACTTCCTTACACTAACGTCGAACATTGTACTGAACCATGTAGCTTGCCAGCCCAGCTTACTTGAGACGATAACTCAGTTTTCTTCAAACCCCTTTTGTCTGTTATCATTTTCCTTACAGCATGGTGTATCCTTGCCATTATTCGTTTTTTTTTTAATAACACCACTCGGACACTTAATACAGTTAACTTTTTGTGGTTACAACCCAATTGAATCCATACATAACAGTCCCTAGCAACTTACAGGACGTTTCATCTGTAATAACTGTTATACTCTCCAATGCTATATTGGTTGCTGCATTGGTTACAATTTCCCCTCGCGGCAGCAAGCTGCCAAGATTCTTAAACTATTGTCATTTAAAATACGGGGGTTCCTCGTCAGTCGCTGCTGTCTGCCGAGACCCTTAATAACTTCTCCGTGTAATACGTCCCTCCTGGAGACCACAGATCACCCATCAGCTAACGTCCAGTTAGAGATGTCTGACCGGAGGTTTCACTATTCAGTAATAATTTGATATTTTGATTTGTTTCTGATCCGTAAGGTTTTTCTTCCGGGCTCTGTCATTTAATTCCCTCAAACATGTAGCCAATTGTATCATTAGTTTTCCCCCCCCATACTGTCTGAAACATTCTTCTCCGGAGTGTTGTTCAGGTTCTTCATCTGTATTATTGTTGCTTCATCTGAAACTCAAATGAACAGGTCAAAGGCGGAGAGGGCCCTATTTCTTGATTTGTATCTTCCTATCCTTGCCTGGATATTCCAGAA
This sequence comes from Scyliorhinus canicula, assembly GCF_902713615.1. NCBI lineage: Eukaryota > Metazoa > Chordata > Chondrichthyes > Carcharhiniformes > Scyliorhinidae > Scyliorhinus > Scyliorhinus canicula. The sequence continues at coordinate 94,153,460 of NC_052165.1, read as the reverse complement.
GTACCCTCTCCAGGACTTCCAGATTTCCATTGCCACCATTCCTCTTTTCCTAACTCAGTGATTCAATCAGGTCGAAACTTTCCCTGATACATTTTGGATATTGCTACTGCATCTACTTCAATGATTTTAATTCTGATTGTGACAGGATAAGTTCCGAATATAATATTTTCACTGTCTCATCTGTCCTATTGATGCTGCTAACAGGTTTCAGTTCACTGGCATCCTGTCACCCACACCCAAACATTCCTTCTTCCCTTGTCTGAGCGAGTTGGGGATATGATCTATCCTGTGGCACGGCATCATTGCTGTGATACAGTCTCTAACACTGTTAGGCTCATTTTACGTCCCCGGGTATTCCCAACAGCATAAACCACGTACTTCCTCACAAATCGATACCACAAGTCTGTCACTTTGTTGTCGGCCAAATTATCCTTGCAGTAATTGCACGTTGTCATTAATCTACCATCCCACTTACACTGACACTTCTTGGATTCAAAATCCATCTTGTGGTCACAAACCTCAATCACAAAACAATCATGGCAAAACTGGATGCCCCCAATCTCCCTGGGGGCTGCAGCATCGCCCCATCGCTGTCTTTGCAAATGCATTATCAATTCTCCTGGATACCCAGTATCTGACCGTCTCCTGGGTTTCATATGACTACTACCTGTCCAAACAATCGGGCTACAGAATTCCCCACAGCCCTGACATGTTGTTTCCTCACGCTCACTGTGAATCATGTCCAGCTGAGGGCCATTAATCACCGCCCTCGATCTATCATTCCATACATTTAATTCTTCACTGATTACGTTCCTATGCTCGTTGCCCATAGACTGACTATGGAGTATCATAATTCCTCTGTTATTGTTCAATTTGACCAGATTTTTAAATTCTGACACAATTTCTTTTGCTCCAGACGCCATGGTTCTCTAATTCAATTGTATGTTCCCCCAAATTTTTTTATGATTTTGTCTTTACAGCAGGGTAGCATGGTGGTTAGCATAAATGCTTCACAGCTCCAGGGTCCCAGGTTCGATTCCCGGCTGGGTCACTGTCTGTGTGGAGTCTGCACGTCCTCCCCGTGTGTGCGTGGGTTTCCTCCGGGTGCTCCGGTTTCCTCCCACAGTCCAAAGATGTGCGGGTTAGGTGGATTGGCCATGCTAAATTGCCCGTAGTGTCCTAATAAAAGTAAGGTTAAGGGGGGGGTTGTTGGTTACGGTATAGGGTGGATACGTGAGTTTGAGTAGGGTGATCATGGCTCGGCACAACATTGAGGGCCGAAGGGCCTGTTCTGTGCTGTACTGTTCTATGTTTACCTGTCACACTGATTACTTTTTCTGTGGTTTTATTCAGCAGTTTCACCCACACTTCCTCTCTGTTATCAATTGGTTTTAATATCCTCATTTTTCCTGCATCATCTTAATTTTATTAAATCTTTCCCTGTCATCAGATTCTTCTTTCCTGATACTGCAAGTAATTCTCCTAATCTAACTGCGGGTCTAACGTTTCTATTGCCCGATAACCCCTCTATAATGTAATCTCTAACTTCTGGTCTAATATCTTTATTCCTTAAAGCTCCTTCTGCAATGTAGTCCAAAAAAGAGAAGAAAAAATAAACTCCATAACCTTTGCTGTATGAAAATCCCTGATCAGTAAATTTGAGGTGTAGTGAGTTTCCAGAGAAAATACTGAAATCTCAACAAATCTGGAACACATCGAACAAACACCGGAGCACATGGTGGACACCGAGTGCCTAGTCTTCACATTTCAATTTAGATTCCATTGCTCTATTATTCCATAATTAATTTTTTTTGCAGGCAAGACTATGCTGAGTTACAACTAATCATTTACAATTTATACATTTTGATTTTGCTTTTTGTTTGCTCCCTGAGAATTATGTTCTAATTAACTCCCACAACGTTAATCATTACTACTGATTTTCTAAAGAACTTTCAAATACTTACCCCGTTTTAAATCTCACTTTAAAACCTCCTAATTGATGTTCAACTGCGTTTTGCAAAACACAACATTAAAAAAAACTAGGAATGCACGAATTCTTATTAAACGGACTCATTCATTCATTGGAGATCTCCATTCAACCAAAAGGAATTCAAATCATTATACTTTCATTCATCTCAACCAACCAAACAATACAAGTTGGAATTGTTCAAAGAATTAAAACAGAATCTCTTTTTTTTCTGTGAGCTCTCCGACACGATTCGAAACGTCCCCTTGTCTCTGGTTCCCCCTAGTGGCCATTCATCTCCCAATTCTTTGTTTCACTCCAAAAAAACCAAGGGCGAGATTCTCCGCAAATGCGGAGAGCCGTAAATGCTGTCGTGGGACAGGCCGTGACACACGGCAGCCTTCACGGCAACTTCCGGGGCCGATTCTCCCCCCCCCCGGGAGGGGCTAGGAGCGCGGCCCCGTGCGTCACGGCGTCCTTGACGACAGTCGTCAAGGCTGCACGTCAAGCATCACGGCGGCTGACGCGGCTGATGACTTCAGCCGTGCATGCGCAGGTTGGACAATGCCAACCCGCGCATGCGCAGTTGTCATCTTTCTCCTCAGCCGCCCGGCAAGACGTGGCGGATTGATCTTGCCGGGCAGCGGAGGGGAAAGAGTGCGTCTGTATTGGACGCTGGTCCGACGATCGGTCGGCACAGATCGCGGGCCTGTCCCCTCCCGAGCACAGTCATGGTGCTCCCGTGCCAATCGGGCCTCTAGATGCCCCAAACGGGCATCTGGCGCCCGTTTCACGACGGCAGCGAGCAGGTGTATTTGCTGCCGTGTTGAAACGGGCGTGAAGGCCCGGCCACTCGGCCCATCGGCCTCGGAGGATCGCCGCTCGCCGTAAAGAGCGGCGAGCGGCGATTCGTGGCGTGGCTCGGGCGTGGGGGGGGGGGGAGAATAGCGGGAGGGCATGGGAAATGTCGGAAGGCCCTCCCACTATTCTCCCACCCGGCGTGGGGGGCGGAGAATCGCGTCCCATATCTTCCAGCAATAGATTTTAACTTAGCCAATTGTAGTTGTACGGAATTGAACTGTCCGCAAACATCTCATCAGCGGTCTTTTACTGAACTGTTTCTGCGACATCCCATCACCCCGTTAAAGACCTTAACTGAATTAAAGTGTAATTTAATATAACCAATTTTAATTTTCTACTCACATGCAACTGACTGACCAGGTAACATTCCATCAGTCACCAGCTGAATTGTTACCTCATTCCAACCCTCAGTCGTGCCTGCATCGACGAAATCAATTCTTCTAATCCGCCAGACTGACCTTTGAAATCACAACACATATAGATTAAATCACATCACGATTCACATACACGCTTCCCATTGGTCATTCTATACACCTTCTGACCTGGCCATATATCCTGTTTGGCTCATTTCGCATTTCCCCATCCTGGGCCTCTTGTTACCCAGCATCCTTTTCACCATTCCCTCCACGAGGGAAAGCTCCCCCCCCCACCCCCTTCCTAGCCATGTTGTGCTCATCCCTTTGTTCTCTGTCTGTGAGGGTCAGTACTGAGGGAGTGCGGCACTGTCAGAGGGTCAGTACTGAGGGAGTGCCGCACTGTCAGAGGGTCAGTACTGAAGGAGTGCCGCACTGTCAGAGGGTCAGTACTGAGGGAGTGCTGCACTGTCAGAGGGTCAGTACTGAGGGAGCGCTGCACTGTCAGAGGGTCAGTACTGAGGGAGCGCCGCACTGTCAGAGGGTCAGTACTGAGGGAGTGCCGCACTGTCAGAGGGCCAGTACTGAGGGAGTGCTGCACTGTCAGAGGGTCAGTACTGAGAGAGTGCTGCACTGTCAGAGGGTCAGTACTGAAGGAGTGCCGCACTGTCAGAGGGTCAGTACTGAGGGAGCGCCGCACGGTCAGAGGGTCAGTTCTGAGGGAGTGCCACCTGTCAGAGGGTCAGTACTGAGGGAGCGCCGCACTGTCAGAGAGTCAATACTGAGGGAGTGCCGCACTGTCAGAGGGTCAGTACTGAGGGAGTGCCGCACTGTCAGAGGGTCAGTACTGAGGGAGTGCTGCACTGTCAGAGGGTCAGTACTGAGGGAGTGCTGCACTGTCAGAGGGTCAGTACTGAGGGAGCGCTGCACTGTCAGAGGGTCAGTACTGAGGGAGTGCCGCACTGTCAGAGGGTCAGTACTGAGGGAGCGCTGCACTGTCAGAGGGTCATTACTGAGGGAGTGCCGCACTGTCAGAGGGTCAGTACTGAGGGAGCGGCGCACGGTCAGAGGGTCAGTACTGAGGGAGCGCCGCACTGTCAGAGGGTCAGTACTGAGTGAGTGCTGTACTGTCAGAGGGTCAGTACTGAGGGAGTGCCGCACTGTCAGACGGTCAGTTCTGAGGGAGTGCCACCTGTCAGAGGGTCAGTACTGAGGGAGCGCCGCACTGTCAGAGAGTCAATACTGAGGGAGTGCCGCACTGTCAGAGGGTCAGTACTGAGGGAGAGTCGCACTGTCAGAGGGTCAGTACTGAGGGAGTGCCACCTGTCAGAGGGTCAGTACTGAGGGAGTGCCGCACTGTCAGTGGGTCAGTACTGAGGGAGTGCCGCACTGTCAGAGGGTCAGTTCAGAGGGAGTGCCACCTGTCAGAGGGTCAGTACTGAGGGAGTGCCGCACTGTCAGAGGGTCAGTACTGAGGGAGTGCTGCACTGTCAGAGAGTCAGTACTGAGGGAGTGCTGCACTGTCAGAGGGTCAGTACTGAGGGAGTGCCGCACTGTCAGAGGGTCAGTACTGAAGGAGTGCCGCACTGTCAGAGGGTCAGTACTGAGGGAGCGCCGCACGGTCAGAGGGTCAGTACTGAGGGAGCGCCGCACTGTCAGAGGGTCAGTACTGAGGGAGTGCCACCTGTCAGAGGGTCAGTACTGAGGGAGTGCCGCACTGTCAGAGAGTCAATACTGAGGGAGTGCTGCACTGTCAGAGGGTCAGTACTGAGGGAGTGCCGCACTGTCAGAGGGTCAGTACTGAGGGAGTGCCGCACTGTCAGAGGGTCAGTTCTGAGGGAGTGCCACCTGTCAGAGGGTCAGTACTGAGGGAGTGCCGCACTGTCAGAGGGTCAGTACTGAGGGAGTGCTGCACTGTCAGAGAGTCAGTACTGAGGGAGTGCTGCACTGTCAGAGGGTCAGTACTGAGGGAGTGCCGCACTGTCAGAGGGTCAGTACTGAAGGAGTGCCGCACTGTCAGAGGGTCAGTACTGAGGGAGCGCCGCACGGTCAGAGGGTCAGTACTGAGGGAGCGCCGCACTGTCAGAGGGTCAGTACTGAGTGAGTGCTGTACTGTCAGAGGGTCAGTACTGAGGGAGTGCCGCACTGTCAGAGGGTCAGTTCTGAGGGAGTGCCACCTGTCAGAGGGTCAGTACTGAGGGAGCGCCGCACTGTCAGAGAGTCAATACTGAGGGAGTGCCGCACTGTCAGAGGGTCAGTACTGAGGGAGAGTCGCACTGTCAGAGGGTCAGTACTGAGGGAGTGCCACCTGTCAGAGGGTCAGTACTGAGGGAGTGCCGCACTGTCAGAGAGTCAATACTGAGGGAGTGCTGCACTGTCAGAGGGTCAGTACTGAGGGAGTGCTGCACTGTCAGAGGGTCAGTAATGAGGGAGTGCCGCACTGTCAGAGGGTCAGTACTGAGGGAGTGCTGCACTGTCAGAGGGGCAGTACTGAGGGAGTGCCGCACTGTCAGAGGGTCAGTACTGAGGGAGTGCCGCACTGTCAGAGGGTCAGTATTGAGGGAGTGCTGCACTGTCAGAGGGTCAGTACTGAGGGAGTGACACACTGTCAGAGGGTCAGTACTGAGGGAGCGCCGCACTGTCAGAGGGTCAGTACTGAGGGAGCGCCGCACTGTTGGAGGATCAGTACTGAGGGAGCGCCACACTGTCAGAGGGTCAGTACTGAGGGAGGGCTGCACTGTGAGAGGGTCAGTGCTGAGGGGGTGCCGCACTGTTGGAGGGTCAGTACTGAGTGAGTGCCGCACTGTCAGAGGGTCAGTACTGAGGGAGTGCCGCACTGTCAGAGGGTCAGTACTGAGGGAGTGCTGCACTGTCAGAGGGTCAGTACTGAGGAAGTGCTGCACTGTCAGAGGGTCAGTACTGAGGGAGTGCCGCACTGTTGGAGGGTCAGTACTGAGTAAGTGCCGCACTGTCAGAGGGTCAGTACTGAGGGACCCCTGCACTGTCAGAGGGTCAGTACTGAGGGAGCGCCGCACTGTCAGAGGGTCAGTACTGAGGGAGTGCTGCACTGGCAGAGGGTCAGTACTGAGGGAGTGCCGCACTGTCAGAGGGTCAGTACTGAGGGGGTGCTGAACTGTCAGAGGGTCAGTACTGAGGGAGTGCCGCACTGTCAGTGTCAGTACTGAGGGAGTGCCGCACTGTCAGAGTGTCAGTACTGAGGGAGTGCCGCACTGTCAGAGGGTCAGTACTGAGGGAGTGCCGCACTGTCAGAGGGTCAGTACTGAGGGATGCCTCCCTGTCAGAGGGTCAGTACTGAGGTTGAGCCGCACTGTCAGAGGGTCAGTACTGAGGGAGTGCTGCACTGTCAGAGGGTCAGTACTGAGGGAGTGCCGCACTGTCAGAGGGTCAGTACTGAGGGAGCGCTGCACTGTCAGAGGGTCATTACTGAGGGAGTGCCGCACTGTCAGAGGGTCAGTACTGAGGGAGCGGCGCACGGTCAGAGGGTCAGTACTGAGGGAGCGCCGCACTGTCAGAGGGTCAGTACTGAGTGAGTGCTGTACTGTCAGAGGGTCAGTACTGAGGGAGTGCCGCACTGTCAGACGGTCAGTTCTGAGGGAGTGCCACCTGTCAGAGGGTCAGTACTGAGGGAGCGCCGCACTGTCAGAGAGTCAATACTGAGGGAGTGCCGCACTGTCAGAGGGTCAGTACTGAGGGAGAGTCGCACTGTCAGAGGGTCAGTACTGAGGGAGTGCCACCTGTCAGAGGGTCAGTACTGAGGGAGTGCCACCTGTCAGAGGGTCAGTACTGAGGGAGCGCCGCACTGTCAGAGAGTCAATACTGAGGGAGTGCCGCACTGTCAGAGGGTCAGTACTGAGGGAGAGTCGCACTGTCAGTGGGTCAGTACTGAGGGAGTGCCGCACTGTCAGAGGGTCAGTTCAGAGGGAGTGCCACCTGTCAGAGGGTCAGTACTGAGGGAGTGCCGCACTGTCAGAGGGTCAGTACTGAGGGAGTGCTGCACTGTCAGAGAGTCAGTACTGAGGGAGTGCTGCACTGTCAGAGGGTCAGTACTGAGGGAGTGCCGCACTGTCAGAGGGTCAGTACTGAGGGAGTGCCGCACTGTCAGAGGGTCAGTACTGAGGGAGCGCCGCACGGTCAGAGGGTCAGTACTGAGGGAGCGCCGCACTGTCAGAGGGTCAGTACTGAGGGAGTGCCACCTGTCAGAGGGTCAGTACTGAGGGAGTGCCGCACTGTCAGAGAGTCAATACTGAGGGAGTGCTGCACTGTCAGAGGGTCAGTACTGAGGGAGTGCCGCACTGTCAGAG
>NC_052165.1:94074787-94145458 GCF_902713615.1 Scyliorhinus canicula | reverse complement strand
CACTCTCCGCCTCTCTCTCTAACTCTCCCCCTCTCTCTAATAGTTTCCCTCTCTCTAACACTCCCTCTCTCTTTAACTCTCCACTCTCTCTAACTCGCCCCTCTCTCTAACTCCCCCCCTCTCTCTGACACTCCCCCTCTCTCTAACTCTCCCTCTCTCTCTAACTCTCCCTCTGTCTCAAACACCCCCCTCTCCAACTTTCCCCCTCTCTAACACTCTCCCTCTCTCTAACTCTCCCCCTCTCTCTGACACACTCGCTCTCTCTCTAACTCTCCCCATCTCTCTAACACACTCCCTCACTCTCCTACTCTCGCCCTCTCTCTTACACCCCCTCTCTCTAACACTCCCTCTCTCTTTAACTCACCCCCTCTCTCTAACTCTCCCTCTCTCTATCAGTCCCCCCTCTCGCTAACACTCCACCCTCTCTCTAACACAATCCCTCTCTCTAACTCTCCCCTGCTCTCTAACGCTCCCCCTCTCTTACTCTCCCCCTCTCTCTAACTCTCCCTCTCTCTATCTCTCCCACTCTCTCTAACTCTCTCTCTAACTCTTCCTCTCTCTCTAACTCTCCCCCTCTCTAATCCCTCTCTCTAATTCTCCCTTCTCTTTAACACTCCTCCTCTCTCTAACTCTCCCTCTCTTTCTAACTCCCTCCCTCTCTAACCCCTCTCTAATTCTCCCATCTCTTTAACACTCCCCCTCTCTCTAACTCTCTCCTCTCTCTTAAACCCACGCTCTCTCGAACACACCCCCTCTCTCTAACACTGCCTCTGCCCCTCTTTCCAACAATCCCTCTATTTAACTCTCTCATTCTCTCTAACACTCCCTCTCTCCATCTGTCTGATTGTCTCCCTCTGGGACACTGTCCCTCTAATTGTCCCTCACTCTGACTGTCCCTCTCTCTAATTGTCCCTCACTCTGACTGTCCCTCTCTCTAATTGTCCCTCACTCTGACTGTCCCTCTCTCTAATTGTCCCTCACTCTGACTGTCCCTCTCTCTAATTGTCCCTCACTCTGACTGTCCCACTCTCTGATTGTCCCTCACTCTGACTGTCCCTCTCTCTAATTGTCCCTCACTCTGACTGTCCCTCTCTCTAATTGTCCCTCACTCTGACTGTCCCTCTCTCTAATTGTCCCTCACTCTGACTGTCCCTCTCTCTAATTGTTCCTCACTCTGACTGTCCCTCTCTCTAATTGTCCCTCACTCTGACTGTCCCTCTCTCTAATTGTTCCTCACTCTGACTGTCCCTCTCTCTAATTGTCCCTCACTCTGATGGTCCCTCTCTTCCAAACTATCCCCTTCTTTCGATCTCTCCCCATTTCTCTAACTCTTCCTTTCTCTCTGTCTCTCCACCTCTCTTTAGTTCTCCCTTCTCTCTATGTAACCCTCACCCTCTCTCTCGCTGTCCCCTCCTCTAACTCAGCCCACTCTCTAACTCTTCTGTCTCTAACTCTCTCTAACTCCATTACCGTTGATAGACTAACATCTCGATCCGTGTGAGAAATCAGAAGCAGACAAGAGGTGGTGAATGATGAAGCCAGTTTTATTCATATGATTCATAAAGCCGGGGGTTAGGGGTTATTGGGCCTACACACGGTAGCTGAGCCTGAATTACAGAAATCACAGTTAGCGTCATGCAGAGTAATTGCTGGGTATCGCAGTGGGTCACATTATTTCTCGGTACGTGTATGAACTCCGCAGCACTTCAGAAAAAAATCACACTTGTTGTCCAACTTGTACTCCATTTTCTGACAGGGTTCAATTCGGCAGGTTGCTCCAACTTGGAAGCAGGTTTTAGCTGTGAGGTCAAATGGCAAAATTCATTGATAATCCTTTCACAAACCCGAGCATCCAACTGTGATGTGGGCTATAACCCAAGTGTGGTCTAACTGAGGGATATGGAGACCAGAACTGTGCACAGTGCTCCCAATGTGGTCTAACCGAGGGATACGGAGACCAGAACTGTGCACAGTGCTCCCAGTGTTGTCTAACCGAGGGATACTGAGACCAGAACTGTGCACAGTGCTCCCAGTGTGGTCTAACCGAGGGATACGGAGACCAGAACTGTGCACAGTGCTCCCAGTGTGGTCTAACCGAGGGATTTGGAGACCAGAACTGTGCACAATGCTCCTAGTGTGGTCTAACTGAGGGATATGGAGATTAGAAATGTGCACAGTGCTCCCAGTGTGGTCTAACTGAGGGATATGGAGATCAGAACTGTGCACAGTGCTCCCAGTGTGGTCTAACTGAGTGATACGGAGACCAGAACTGTGCACAGTGCTCCCAGTGTGGTCTAACCGAGGGATATGGAGACCAGAACTGTGCACAATGCTCCTAGTGTGCTCTAACTGAGGGATATGGAGATCAGAAATGTGCACAGTGCTCCCAGTGTGGTCTAACCGAGGGATATGGAGACCAGAACTGTGCACAGTGCTCCCAGTGTGGTCTAACTGAGGGATTTGGAGACCAGAACTGCGCACAGTGCTCCCAATGTGGTCTAACTGAGGGATATGGAGACCAGAACTGTGCACAGTGCTCCCAGTGTGGTCTGACTGAGGGATATAGAGACCAGAACTGTGCACAGTGCTCCCAGTGTTGTCTAACCGAGGGATATGGAGACCAGAACTGTGCACAGTGCTCCCAGTGTTGTCTAACCGAGGGATATGGAGACCAGAACTGTGCACAGTGCTCCCAGTGTGGTCTAACCCAGGGATATGGAGACCAGAACTGTGCACAGTGCTCCCAGTGTTGTCTAACCAAGCGATATTCTCCCGTACTGAAGGATAGGTCTGAAGCGTTCAAGTCTGGCGACCCTGAGCCATACAAGAAATCCGGGTATGACCGCCGCAAAGCCATCCGAGATGCCAAGAGAGAATATCTGACCAAGCTGGAATCACAAACTAGTGTTACAGACTCTCGGCGGTTGTGGCAAGGCCTAAGCACCATAACGGGCTACAAAGTGAAGCCGAGCAGTATCTCTAGCAGCAGCGCACCCCTCCCCAATGAACTCAATGCATTCTATACTTGGTTCGAGTGGGAAACCATTGATTCGCTTTCAGTGCCCCAGCAGCCCCGGACACACCCATACCCACCATCACAGCTTCCAAAGTCACATCGGCCTTCCTGAAAGTGAATCCTCGGAAGGCGACGGGACGGACGGGATCCCTGGTCGTGCACTCAGAGCCAGCGCGGACCAGCTGGCAGAGGTATTCGCAGACATCTTTAACCTGTCCCTACTCCACTCCGAGGTCCCCACCTGCTTCAAGAAGACCACCATCATACCGGTACCAAAGAAGAACCAGGCAACCTGCCTCAATGATTACCGCCCGGTGGCCCTGACTTCAGTCATAATGAAGTGCTTTGAGAGGTCGGTCATCACCTCCATACTCCCAGAACACCTTGATCCACTTCAATGCGCATACCGCCGTAACTGGTCCACAGCAGACGCTATCTCCCTGGCCCTACACTCATCCCTAGAGCATCTCGACAACAAGGACTCCTACATCAGACTCCTATTTATTGACTACGGCTCCGCCTTCAACACCATAATCCCAGCCAAGCTCATATCAAAGCTCCAAAGCCTAGGCCTTGGCTCCTCCCTCTGCAACTGGATCATTGACTTTCTGATCAACAGACCACAATCAGTAAGAATAAACAACACCACCTCCTCCTCAATAGTCCTCAATACCGGAACCCCACAAGGCTGCGTACTTAGCCCTCTACTCTACTCTCTGTACACACACGACTGCATGGCAAAACTTGGTTCCAACTCCATGTCGAAGTTTGCTGACGATACGACCATAGTGGGCCGGGTCTCGAATAGCGACGAGTCAGAATACAGGAGGGAGATAGAGAACCTAGTGGAGTGGTGTAGCGCCAACAATCTCTCCCTCAATGCCAGCAAAACTAAGAGCTGGTCAGTGACTTCAGGAAGCAAAGTACTGTACACATCCCTGTCAGCATCAACGGTGCCGAGGTGGAGATGGTGAGCAGTTTCAAATTCCTGGGGGTACACATCTCCAAAAATCTGTCCTGGCCCACCCACGTCGACGCTTTCACCAAGAAAGCACAGCAGCACCTATACTTCCTCAGGAAACTAAGGAAATTTGGCATGTCCACATTGACTCTTACCAGCTTTTACAGATGCACCATAGAAAGCATCCTATCTGGCTGCATCACAGCCTGGTATGGCAACTGCTCGGCCCAGGACCGCAAGAAACTTCAGAGAGTCGTGAACGCTGCCCAGTCCATCACACAAACCTGCCTCCCATCAATTGACTCCATCTACACCTCCCGCTGCCTGGGGAAAGCGGGCAGCATAATCAAAGATCGCTTCCACCCGGCTTACTCATTCTTCCAACTTCTTCCATCGGGCAGGAGATACAGAAGTCTGAGAACACCCACTGACAGATTCAAAAACAGCTTCTTCCCTGCTGTTCCCAGACTCCTAAACGACCCTCTTATGGACAGTTCTGGTCTCCATATGACCGACCTCATTAACACTACACCCCTGTATGCTTCACCCGATGCCGGTGTTTATGTAGTTACATTGTATACCTTGTGTTGCCCTATTATGTATTTTCTTTTATTTCCTTTCTTCCCAAGTACTTATTGATCTGTTGAGCTGCTTGCAGAAAAATACTTTTCACTGTACCTCGATACACGAGACAATAAACAAAATCCAATTCAATCCAATATGGAGACCAGAACTGTGCACAGTGCTCCCAGTGTGGTCTAACTGAGGGATATGGAGACTGGAACTGTGCACTGTGCTCCCAGTGTGGTCTAACTGAGGGATATGGAGACCAGAACTGTGCACAGTGCTTCCAGTGTGGTCTAACCAAGGGATATGGAGAACAGAACTGTGCACAGTGCTCCCAGTGTGGTCTAACTGAGGGATATGGAGACCAGAACTGTGCACAGTGCTCCCAATGTGGTCTAACCGAGGGATATGGAGACCAGAACTGTGCACAGTGCTCCCAGTGTGGTCTAACCCAGGGACACAGAGACCAGAACTGTGCACAGTGCTCCCAGTGTGGTCTAACCGAGGGATATGGAGACCAGAACTGTGCACAGTGCTCCCAGTGTGGTCTGAGGGTTATGGAGACCAGAACTGTGCACAGTGCTTCCAGTGTGGTCTAACAAAGGGATATGGAGACCAGAACTGTGCACAGTGCTCCCAGTGTGGTCTAACTGAGGGATATGGAGACCAGAACTGTACACGGTGCTCCCAGTGTGGTCTAACTGAGGGATATGGAGACCAGAACTGTGCACAGTGCTCCCAGAGTGGTCTAACCAAGGGATATGGAGACCAGGACTGTGGACAGTGCTCCCAGTGTGGTCTATCTGAGGGATATGGAGACCAGAACTGTACACGGTGCTCCCAGTGTGGTCTATCTGAGGGATATGGAGGCCAGAACTGTGCACAGTGCTCCCAGTGTGGTCTAACTGAGGGATATGGAGACCGGAACTATGCACAGTGCTCCCAGTATGGTCTAACTGAGGGATATGGAGACCAGAACTGTGCACAGTGCTCCCAGTGTGGTCTAACCGAGGGATATGGAGACCAGAACTGTGCACAGTGCTCCCAGTGTGGTCTAACTGAGGGATATGGAGACCAGAACTGTACACGGTGCTCCCAGTGTGGTCTAACTGAGGGATATGGAGACCAGAACTGTACACGGTGCTCCCAGAGTGGTTTAACCGAGGGATATGGAGACCAGAACTGTGCAGAGTGCTCCCAGTGTGGTCTAACCGAGGGATATGGAGACCAGAACTGTACACGGTGCTCCCAGAGTGGTTTAACCGAGGGATATGGAGACCAGAACTGTGCTCAGTGCTCCCAGTGTGGTGAAACCCATGGTATTGAAACCAGGACAGTACACAGTGGTCCAGGTGGGTTCTAACCGAGGGATATGGGGACCACCACTGCGAGCACATATGCTTTTTACATGAATCAAGACAGCTTTCTGTAGTTAATCATGCACACACACACATGCACACGCACACACACACGCACACACACACATGCGCATACATGCACACACGCACACTCACTCACTCACACACGCACACTCACTCACTCACACACGCACACTCACGCACACACACACGCACACGCACACACACACGCACACTCACGCACACACACACGCACACACACACGCACTCACGCACACACACACACGCACACGCACACACACACGCACACGCACACACACACGCTGAGAGCTGGCCCCACCTTGGACACAACCTGATGCCCATCTGAATTTTTCTACATGGTGTACTTGGAGAGATACTCACCTTTTCGGTTTACACCAGCCATGTATCCATTGCCAGCGCTGGGCTGTTTCAGCAGCAGGAACCCCAGCAGCAAAAGCAGACCTTTCATCGTTCTCTCTGTCTCTGGGGCACAGGAACCCTTTATATCAACACGTCGAGCCTGCTGCAGTTAGTAATCACACACACACGACGCGGGTAGGCTCCACCTTGGACAGGTTGAATGGACGTGTTCGACATTAACTGGAATCAAATCGGTTTCATTAATAAACGGAGGGATAAGTCTGAATAATGATCGAGCTGGAAAGGGTTTGCAGGAATGTTTTGCTGTTTCAGATAAGAATCATACAACAGACCATTTGGCCATTGGCACCTCTTTTGTCCATGATGTTGTCAGGAGAGTGTCACTTGAAGAAATGTTTGGCTGCTCATGTTACTGCAGTGATGTCAGAGTGTGGGTGGAGCTGAGCTCTGGCTGCAGTGATGTCAGAGTGTGGGTGGAGCTGAGCTCTGGCCACAGTGATGTCAGAGTGTGGGTGGAGCTGAGCTCTGGCTGCAGTGATGTCAGAGTGTGGGTGGAGCTGAGCTCTGGCTGCAGTGATGTCAGAGTGTGGGTGGAGCTGAGTTCTGGCTGCAGTGATGTCAGAGTGTGGGTGGAGCTGAGCTCTGGCTGCAGTGATGTCAGAGTGTGGGTGGAGCTGAGCTCTGGCTGCAGTGATGTCAGAGTGTGGGTGGAGCTGAGCTCTGGCTGCAGTGATGTCAGAGTGTGGGTGGAGCTGAGCTCTGGCTGCAGTGATGTCAGAGTGTGGGTGGAGCTGAGCTCTGGCCGCAGTGATGTCAGAGTGTGGGTGGAGCTGAGCTCTGGCTGCAGTGATGTCAGAGTGTGGGTGGAGCTGAGCTCTGGCTGCAGTGATGTCAGAGTGTGGGTGGAGCTGAGCTCTGGCCGCAGTGATGTCAGAGTGTGGGTGGAGCTGAGCTCTGGCTGCAGTGATGTCAGAGTGTGGGTGGAGCTGAGCTCTGGCTGCAGTGATGTCAGAGTGTGGGTGGAGCTGAGCTCTGGCTGTAGTGATGTCAGAGTGTGGGTGGAGCTGAACTCTGGTTCTGCTTTTTAGTTTCACTTTGAGAAAAGCTTCGATGTGTCTTTGTTTTTTTGGTTTAGTTTTAAAAGTGTTGGAGCTGAAGCCAGACGGAGCAGGTGTACTGTTGATCTCTCTGCCATGAAAAGACTATCGCTTGATCATTTGGTAAATTCAGAATTATAAATGTTCTCAGTAGTGAATGTAAACGTGATGTGCTTCTGTTAAAAGGTATTTCATTTGTCTTCTGTATGTTGTTTGGGAAGTTATTAAGGATTACTTAGTGTTGTATTCTTTGGGGGTTGTATTTGAATTGATGGTTGCTAAGATGTTCACTGTATGTTTTAAAAAGGTTAACTTGAGTTCATAGAATAAACATTGTTTTGCTTTAAAAAATACTTTTCCATTTCTGCTGTACCACACCTGTAGAGTGGGCCGTGTGCTCCCCATACCACAATATATTAGAAGTTGTGGGTCAGGTGAACTCCATGATACACTTTGGGGTTCTCTAAACCCTGGCCCATAACAAATTGGGGGCTCGAGGGGGATAAAAGTCTATCTATTGGATTGGCTGAGTGAAGTTAAAGACAGTGAGGGGTGAGCATATTGTGGTTGTTTTTCAGGTGTGGTATTTCAGTTTAAGTAGGGAGTGTGTCGTGGCTCTGAAGATTTTGCGGGTGGAGACGGTCACACGCAGTACCTTACGGACAGAGACTAAAAGCAGACTGTTAGATTTGGCAAAAACATTGCAGTTAACATTACCTGACAAAATGCGAAAAGATGGGGGTAATTATGTTGGTGGCTAAGCATTTAAAGTTGTCTGAGATATAGTTTGACTCATTGGAAATGGCAAAAATTCAGTGCCAACTTAAACGAATAGAACATGAGAAAGAATTAACGCAGCTTGAATACAAAAGAGAGAGAGAGGAAAAAGTAAGAGAGACAAAAGAAAGGAGAAAAGAAAGAATAGCCCTAGCAGGACAAAAAGAAAGAGAAAGGGAGATAGAGATCAGGGAAAAAGATAAAGAGAGTTTGAACTTCAGAAAATGGCCATGAAACATGACAGTCAGTTAAAATTGGCAGACGTAAAGGGAAACGTGCAGTTGGATGAGAGTGATGAGGATCGTGAGAAAGAGCGTCATAGTCGAAGGATTGGTGGGGGTCCATTTAAATATGTCCAAGCATTGCCAAGGTTTGATGAGAAGGAGATGGAAGCCTTTATCATTTCATTTGAGAAGGTAGGTAAAGAAATGAAATGGCCACAGGACATGTGGGTATTACTGATTCAAACAAAGCTGGTAGGTAGGGCTAGTGAAGTGTTTGCATCACTACCGGAGGAGGTATCTGGGACGTATGAGGAGGTGAAAAAATCCATTTTGCTGCATATGAACTAGTGCCTGAAGCATACAGACAAAGGTTTAGAAATTTAAGGAAAGAATTTCATCAAACATACATGGAGTTTGAAAGGCTCAAACAGAGTAATTTTGATCGGTGGATAAGGGCTTTGAAAGTAGACCAAACCTATGAAGCTCTCAGAGAAATTATACTTTTGGAGGTGTTTAAAAATTCAATTCCTGATGTAGTGAGAACTCATGTGGAAAAACAGAGGGTTAAAACTGCGAGGTCAGCAGCAGAAATGGCAGATGATTATGAATTAGTTCATAAATCAAAGCTTGGTTTCCGACATCAGTTTCAGCCGGTGAGGGATAGAAACTGGGGACATGAGAAATACTCAAGTGGTAAAGGTAAAGGTGATCTGATGGGAGATAATAAGGAGAGTGTACCCCAGATTAAAAAAGAAATCCAGGAGGGTGGAAGAGAAATGAAAAGTTTCAAATGTTTTCACTGTAATAAACTAGGCCATGTAAAGTCACAGTGTTGGTGGTTGAAGAAAAGCACTGGGAAGGTTGATGTGGTAAAACAGGATAAGACAGTGGGGTTTGTTAAAGTGGTAAAGGAAAGTCCAAGTGAAGCGAATGAGGTGCAAAATATTGGACACCCTGATCAAGAGGTGATTGATAAGAAGGTGCCAGATCTCTGTAAAGAATTTACTTGTGTGGGTAAAGTTTACTCATGCGTATCAGGAGGAGCAGGTAAAGAAGTCACAATTTTAAGAGATACGGGAGCTAGTCAATCTTTAATGGTAAGGGATGAGGAGTTATGTAGTTTGGGAAGAATGTTGCCAGAAAAGGTGGTAATATGTGGAATTCAGGGTAAGAGGATGTGCTCACCCACAGTGATGGTACCTAAACCAGACGGTACCCAACGGCTGTGTGTGGACTATAGAAAGATTAATGCAGTTGCAAGAACGGACTCTTATCCTATCCCATGTTTGGAGGATTGCATTGAGAAAGTGGGACAATCAGCTTTTATTTCCAAACTGGATTTACTTAAAGGTTACTGGCAGGGACCTTTATCCGAAAGGGCAAAGGAGATTTCAGCTTCTGTGACTCCAGATGGTATATACTAATTCAAAGTTATGCCATTTGGCATGAAAAACGCCCCAGCCACATTTCAACGGTTCACGAACAAAGTCGTTTCAGGATTACCCAATTATGCTGTATATGGGTTACTTAGTGTTGTAGTCGTTGGGGGTTGTATTTGAATTGATGGTTGCCAAGATGTTCACTGTTGTTATGGGCCAGGGTTTAGAGAACCCCAAAGTGAATCACGGAGTTCACCTGACCCACAACATTTAATAGATTGTGGTATGGGGAGCACACGGCCCACTCCACAGGTGTGGGACAGCAGAAATGGAAAAGTATTTTAAAAAACAAAACAATGTTTATTCTATGAACTCAAGTTAACCTTTTTAAAACAAACAGTGAACATCTTAGCAACCATTAATTCAAATACAACCCCCAAAGACTACAACACTAAGTAATCTGAATGCTGTTCTTTTAAGAGCAACTGGTATCTCACTCCCAGTGAGTTCTCCCAGTGAGCCAGAGAAGACACAGCCAGAGTGAGACACAGCCAGAGTGAGACACAGCAAAGGGTGAGACACAGCTAGAGTGAGACACAGCCAGAGTGAGACACAGCAAAGGGTGAGACACAGCCAGAGTGAGACACAGCCAGAGTGAGACACAGCGAAGGGTGATACACAGCTAGAGTGAGACACAGCGAAGGGTGAGACACAGCTAGAGTGAGACACAGCAAAGGGTGAGACACAGCCAGAGTGAGACACAGCTAGAGTGAGACACAGCAAAGGGTGAGACACAGCCAGAGTGAGACACAGCCAGAGTGAGACACAGCCAGAGTGAGACACAGCAAAGGGTGAGACAGCCAGAGTGAGACACAGCTAGAGTGAGACACAGCTAGAGTGAGACACAGCAAAGGGTGAGACACAGCCAGAGTGACACACAGCCAGAGGGCGACACAGCTAGAGTGAGACACAGCCAGAGTGAGACACAGCTAGAGTGAGACACAGCAAAGGGTGAGACACAGCCAGAGTGAGACACAGCCAGAGTGAGACACAGCGAGAGTGAGACACAGCAAAGGGTGAGACAAAGCCAGAGTGAGACACAGCTAGAGTGAGACACAGCAAAGGGTGATACACAGCCAGAGTGAGACACAGCTAGAGTGAGACACAGCAAAGGGTGAGACACAGCCAGAGTGAGACACAGCTAGAGTGAGACACAGCCAGAGTGAGACACAGCTAGAGTGATACACAGCCAGAGTGAGACACAGCTAGAGTGAGACACAGCAAAGGGTGAGACACAGCCAGAGTGAGACACAGCTAGAGTGAGACACAGCAAAGGGTGAGACACAGCTAGAGTGATACACAGCTAGAGTGAGACACAGCGAGAGTGAGACACAGCCAGAGTGAGACACAGCTAGAGTGAGACACAGCCAGAGTGAGACACAGCCAGAGTGAGACACAGCTAGAGTGAGACACAGCAAAGGGTGAGACACAGCCAGAGTGAGACACAGCCAGAGTGAGACACAGCCAGAGTGAGACACAGGTAGAGTGAGACACAGCAAAGGGTGAGACACAGCCAGAGTGAGACACAGCCAGAGTGAGACACAGCCAGAGTGAGACACAGCCAGAGTGAGACACAGCCAGAGTGAGACACAGCTAGAGTGAGACACAGCAAAGGGTGTGACACAGCCAGAGTGAGACACAGCCAGAGTGAGACACAGCTAGAGTGAGACACAGCCAGAGTGAGACACAGCCAGAGTGAGACACAGCTAGAGTGAGACACAGCAAAGGGTGAGACACAGCCAGAGTGATACACAGCCAGAGTGAGACACAGCTAGAGTGAGACACAGCTAGAGTGAGACACAGCAAAGGGTGAGACACAGCCAGAGTGAGACACAGCTAGAGTGAGACACAGCAAAGGGTGCGACACAGCCAGAGTGAGACACAGCTAGAGTGAGACACAGCCAGAGTGAGACACAGCTAGAGTGATACACAGCCAGAGTGAGACACAGCTAGACTGAGACACAGCAAAGGGTGAGACACAGCCAGAGTGAGACACAGCTAGAGTGAGACACAGCAAAGGGTGAGACACAGCTAGAGTGATACACAGCTAGAGTGAGACACAGCGAGAGTGAGACACAGCCAGAGTGAGACACAGCTAGAGTGAGACACAGCCAGAGTGAGACACAGCTAGAGTGAGACACAGCAAAGGGTGAGACACAGCCAGAGTGAGACACAGCCAGAGTGAGACACAGCCAGAGTGAGACACAGCTAGAGTGAGACACAGCAAAGGGTGAGACACAGCCAGAGTGAGACACAGCCAGCGTGAGACACAGCCAGAGTGAGACACAGCCAGAGTGAGACACAGCCAGAGTGAGACACAGCTAGAGTGAGACACAGCAAAGGGTGAGACACAGACAGAGTGAGACACAGCCAGAGTGAGACACAGCTAGAGTGAGACACAGCCAGAGTGAGACACAGCCAGAGTGAGACACAGCTAGAGTGAGACACAGCAAAGGGTGAGACACAGCCAGAGTGATACACAGCCAGAGTGAGACACAGTTAGAGTGAGACACAGCAAAGGGTGAGACACAGCCAGAGTGAGACACAGCTAGAGTGATACACAGCTAGAGTGACACACAGCCAGAGTGAGACACAGCCAAAGTGAGACACAGCCAGAGTGAGACACAGCCAGAGTGAGACACAGCCAGAGTGGGATACAGCTAGAGTGAGACACAGCTAGAGTGAGACACAGCCAGAGTGAGACACAGCCAGAGTGAGACACAGCTAGAGTGAGACACAGCCAGAGTGAGACACAGCCAGAGTGAGACACAGCTAGAGTGAGACACAGCCAGAGTGAGACACAGCCAGAGTGATACACAGCCAGAGTGAGACACAGCTAGAGTGAGACACAGCCAGAGTGAGACACAGCCAGAGTGAGACACAGCCAGAGTGAGACACAGCTAGAGTGAGACAGAGCTAGAGTGAGACACAGCCAGAGTGAGACACAGCCAGAGTGAGAAACCGCAAAGAGTGAGACACAGCCAGAGTGAGACACAGCCAGAGTGAGACACAGCCAGAGTGAGACACAGCTAGAGTGAGACACAGCTAGAGTGAGACACAGCCAGAGTGAGACATTGCTAGAGTGAGACACAGCAAAGGGTGATACACAGACAGAGTGAGACACAGCTAGAGTGAGACACAGCTAGAGTGAGACACAGCCAGAGTGAGACACAGTCAGAGTGAGACACAGCAAAGGGTGAGACACAGCTAGGATGAGACACAGTAAAGGGTGAGACACAGCCAGAGTGAGACACAGCTAGAGTGAGACACAGCTAGAGTGAGACACAGCCAGAGTGAGACACAGCTAGAGTGAGACACAGCAAAGGGTGATACACAGCCAGAGTGAGACACAGCCAGAGTGAGACACAGCAAAGGGTGAGACACAGCTAGAATGAGACACAGTAAAGGGTGAGACACAGCCAGAGTGAGACACAGCTAGAGTGAGACACAGCTAGAGTGAGACACAGCCAGAGTGAGACACAGCTAGAGTGAGACACAGCAAAGGGTGATACACAGCCAGAGTGAGACACAGCCAGAGTGAGACACAGCAAAGGGTGAGACACAGCTAGAATGAGACACAGTAAAGGGTGATACACAGCCAGAGTGAGACACAGCCAGAGTGAGAAACAGCAAAGGGTGAGACACAGCTAGAGTGAGACACAGCAAACGGTGAGACACAGCCAGAGTGAGACACAGCTAGAGTGAATCACAGCCAGAGTGAGACACAGCCAGAGTGAGACACAGCTAGAGTGAGACACAGCCAGAGTGAGACACAGCCAGAGTGATACACAGCTAGAGTGAGACACAGCCAGAGTGAGACACAGCAAAGGGTGATACACAGCTAGAGTGAGACACAGCTAGAGTGATACACAGCCAGAGTGAGACACAGCCAGAGTGAGACACAGCTAGAGTGAGACACAGCCAGAGTGAGACACAGCCAGAGTGAGACACAGCTAGAGTGAGAGACAGCAAAGGGTGAGACACAGCCAGAGTGAGACACAGCCAGAGTGAGACACAGCCAGAGTGAGACACAGCTAGAGTGAGACACAGCAAAGGGTGAGACACAGCCAGAGTGAGACACAGCCAGAGTGAGACACAGCCAGAGTGAGACAAAGCCAGAGTGAGACACAGCCAGAGTAATACACAGCTAGAGTGAGACACAGCCAGAGTGTGACACAGCCAGAGTGAGACACAGCTAGAGTGAGACACAGCAAAGGGTGAGACACAGCCAGAGTGATACACAGCTAGAGTGAGACACAGCAAAGGGTGAGACACAGCCAGAGTGAGACACAGCTAGAGTGAGACACAGCTAGAGTGAGACACAGCCAGAGTGAGACACAGCCAGAGTGAGACACAGCTAGAGTGAGACACAGCCAGAGTGAGTCACAGCCAGAGTGGGACACAGCTAGAGTGAGACACAGCCAGAGTGAGACACAGCCAGAGTGAGGAACCGCAAAGAGCGAGACACAGCCAGAGTGAGACACAGCCAGAGTGAGACACAGCCAGAGTGAGACACAGCTAGAGTGAGACACAGCTAGAGTGAGACACAGCCAGAGTGAGACACAGCTAGAGTAGACACAGCAAAGGGTGATACACAGCCAGAGTGAGACACAGCCAGAGTGAGACACAGCAAAGGGTGAGAAACAGCCAGAATGAGATACAGCCAGAGTGAGACACATCAAAGGGTGAGACACAGCCAGAGTGAGACACAGCGAGAGTGAGACACAGCAAAGGGTGAGACAAAGCCAGAGTGAGACACAGCTAGAGTGAGACACAGCAAAGGGTGATACACAGCCAGAGTGAGACACAGCTAGAGTGAGACACAGCAAAGGGTGAGACACAGCCAGAGTGAGACACAGCTAGAGTGAGACACAGCCAGAGTGAGACACAGCTAGAGTGATACACAGCCAGAGTGAGACACAGCTAGAGTGATACACAGCTAGAGTGAGACACAGCCAGAGTGAGACACAGCTAGAGTGAGACACAGCAAAGGGTGAAACACAGCCAGAGTGAGACACAGCCGGAGTGAGACACAGCAAAGGGTGAGACACAGCTTGAATGAGACACAGTAAAGGGTGAGACACAGCCAGAGTGAGACACAGCCAGAGTGAGACACAGCAAAGGGTGAGACACAGCTAGAATGAGACACAGCAAAGGGTGAGACACAGCCAGAGTGAGACACAGCTAGAGTGAGACACAGCCAGAGTGAGACACAGCCAGAGGGAGACACAGCTAGAGTGAGACACAGCCAGAGTGAGACACAGCTAGAGTGAGACACAGCAAAGGGTGAGACATAGCCAGAGTGAGACACAGCCAGAGTGAGACACAGCAAAGGGTGAGACACAGCCAGAGTGAGACACAGCTAGAGTGAGACACAGCCAGAGTGAGACACAGCCAGAGTGAGACACAGCCAGAGTGAGACACAGCTAGAGTGAGACAGAGCTAGAGTGAGACACAGCCAGAGTGAGACACAGCCAGAGTGAGAAACCGCAGAGTGAGACACAGCCAGAGTGAGACACAGCCAGAGTGAGACACAGCCAGAGTGAGACACAGCCAGAGTGAGACACAGCTAGAGTGAGGCACAGCAAAGGTTGAGACACAGCCAGAGTGAGACACAGCCAGAGTGAGACACAGCCAGAGTGAGACACAGCTAGAGTGAGACACAGCAAAGGGTGAGACACAGCCAGAGTGAGACACAGCCAGAGTGAGACACAGCCAGAGTGAGACACAGCCAGAGTGAGACACAGCCACAGTGATACACAGCTAGAGTGAGACACAGCCAGAGTGAGACACAGCCAGAGTGAGACACAGCCAGAGTGAGACACAGCTAGAGTGAGACACAGCTAGAGTGAGACACAGCCAGAGTGAGACACAACTAGAGTAGACACAGCAAAGGGTGAGACACAGCAAGAATGAGACACAGCCAGAGTGAGACACAGCAAAGGGTGAGACGCAGCTAGAATGAGACACAGTAAAGGGTGAGACACAGCAAAGGGTGAGACACAGCCAGAGTGAGACACAGCAAAGGGTGAGACACAGCTAGAATGAGACACAGCAAAGGGTGAGACACAGCCAGAGTGAGACACAGCTAGAGTGAGACACAGCCAGAGTGAGACACAGCCAGAGTGAGACACAGTTAGAGTGAGACACAGCTAGAGTGAGACACAGCCAGATTGAGACACAGCTAGAGTGAGACACAGCTAGAGTGAGACACAGCCAGAGTGAGACACAGCTAGAGTGAGACACAGCAAAGGGTGAAACACAGCCAGAGTGTGACACAGCCTGAGTGAGACACAGCAAAGGGTGAAACACAGCTAGAATGAGACACAGCAAAGGGTGAGACACAGCCAGAGTGAGACACAGCTAGAGTGAGACGCAGCCAGAGTGAGACACAGCTAGAGTGAGACACAGCCAGAGTGTGACACAGCCAGAGTGAGACACAGCTAGAGTGAGACACAGCAAAGGGTGAGACACAGCCAGAGTGATACACAGCTAGAGTGAGACACAGCAAAGGGTGAGACACAGCCAGAGTGAGACACAGCTAGAGTGAGACACAGCTAGAGTGAGACACAGCCAGAGTGAGACACAGCCAGAGTGAGACACAGCTAGAGTGAGACACAGCCAGAGTGAGTCACAGCCAGAGTGGGACACAGCTAGAGTGAGACACAGCCAGAGTGAGACACAGCCAGAGTGAGGAACCGCAAGGAGCGAGACACAGCCAGAGTGAGACACAGCCAGAGTGAGACACAGCCAGAGTGAGACACAGCTAGAGTGAGACACAGCTAGAGTGAGACACAGCCAGAGTGAGACACAGCTAGAGTAGACACAGCAAAGGGTGATACACAGCCAGAGTGAGACACAGCCAGAGTGAGACACAGCAAAGGGTGAGAAACAGCCAGAATGAGATACAGCCAGAGTGAGACACATCAAAGGGTGAGACACAGCCAGAGTGAGACACAGCGAGAGTGAGACACAGCAAAGGGTGAGACAAAGCCAGAGTGAGACACAGCTAGAGTGAGACACAGCAAAGGGTGATACACAGCCAGAGTGAGACACAGCTAGAGTGAGACACAGCAAAGGGTGAGACACAGCCAGAGTGAGACACAGCTAGAGTGAGACACAGCCAGAGTGAGACACAGCTAGAGTGATACACAGCCAGAGTGAGACACAGCTAGAGTGATACACAGCTAGAGTGAGACACAGCCAGAGTGAGACACAGCTAGAGTGAGACACAGCAAAGGGTGAAACACAGCCAGAGTGAGACACAGCCGGAGTGAGACACAGCAAAGGGTGAGACACAGCTTGAATGAGACACAGTAAAGGGTGAGACACAGCCAGAGTGAGACACAGCCAGAGTGAGACACAGCAAAGGGTGAGACACAGCTAGAATGAGACACAGCAAAGGGTGAGACACAGCCAGAGTGAGACACAGCTAGAGTGAGACACAGCCAGAGTGAGACACAGCCAGAGTGAGACACAGCTAGAGTGAGACACAGCCAGAGTGAGACACAGCTAGAGTGAGACACAGCAAAGGGTGAGACATAGCCAGAGTGAGACACAGCCAGAGTGAGACACAGCAAAGGGTGAGACACAGCCAGAGTGAGACACAGCTAGAGTGAGACACAGCCAGAGTGAGACACAGCCAGAGTGAGACACAGCCAGAGTGAGACACAGCTAGAGTGAGACAGAGCTAGAGTGAGACACAGCCAGAGTGAGACACAGCCAGAGTGAGAAACCGCAGAGTGAGACACAGCCAGAGTGAGACACAGCCAGAGTGAGACACAGCCAGAGTGAGACACAGCCAGAGTGAGACACAGCTAGAGTGAGACACAGCAAAGGTTGAGACACAGCCAGAGTGAGACACAGCCAGAGTGAGACACAGCCAGAGTGAGACACAGCTAGAGTGAGACACAGCAAAGGGTGAGACACAGCCAGAGTGAGACACAGCCAGAGTGAGACACAGCCAGAGTGAGACACAGCCAGAGTGAGACACAGCCACAGTGATACACAGCTAGAGTGAGACACAGCCAGAGTGAGACACAGCCAGAGTGAGACACAGCCAGAGTGAGACACAGCTAGAGTGAGACACAGCTAGAGTGAGACACAGCCAGAGTGAGACACAACTAGAGTAGACACAGCAAAGGGTGATACACAGCCAGAGTGAGACACAGCCAGAGTGAGACACAGCAAAGGGTGAGACACAGCAAGAATGAGACACAGCCAGAGTGAGACACAGCAAAGGGTGAGACGCAGCTAGAATGAGACACAGTAAAGGGTGAGACACAGCAAAGGGTGAGACACAGCCAGAGTGAGACACAGCAAAGGGTGAGACACAGCTAGAATGAGACACAGCAAAGGGTGAGACACAGCCAGAGTGAGACACAGCTAGAGTGAGACACAGCCAGAGTGAGACACAGCCAGAGTGAGACACAGTTAGAGTGAGACACAGCTAGAGTGAGACACAGCCAGATTGAGACACAGCTAGAGTGAGACACAGCTAGAGTGAGACACAGCCAGAGTGAGACACAGCTAGAGTGAGACACAGCAAAGGGTGAAACACAGCCAGAGTGTGACACAGCCTGAGTGCGACACAGCAAAGGGTGAAACACAGCTAGAATGAGACACAGCAAAGGGTGAGACACAGCCAGAGTGAGACACAGCTAGAGTGAGACGCAGCCAGAGTGAGACACAGCCAGAGGGAGACACAGCTAGAGTGAGACACAGCCAGAGTGAGACACAGCTAGAGTGAGACACAGCAAAGGGTGAGACATAGCCAGAGTGAGACACAGCCAGAGTGAGACACAGCAAAGGGTGAGACACAGCCAGAGTGATACACAGCTAGAGTGAGACACAGCCAGAGTGAGACACAGCCAGAGTGAGACACAGCCAGAGTGAGACACAGCTAGAGTGAGACACAGCTAGAGTGAGACACAGCCAGAGTGAGACGCAGCCAGAGTGAGAAACCGCAAAGAGTGAGACACAGCCAGAGTGAATCACAGCCAGAGTGAGACACAGCCAGAGTGAGACACAGCTAGAGTGAGACACAGCTAGAGTGAGACACATCCAGAGTGAGACACAGCTAGAGTGAGACACAGCAAAGGGTGATACACAGACAGAGTGAGACACAGCTAGAGTGAGACACAGCTAGAGTGAGACACAGCCAGAGTGAGACACAGCCAGAGTGAGACACAGCAAAGGGTGAGACACAGCTAGAATGAGACACAGTAAAGGGTGAGACACAGCCAGAGTGAGACACAGCTAGAGTGATACACAGCTAGAGTGAGACACAGCCAGAGTGAGACACAGCTAGAGTGAGACACAGCAAAGGGTGATACACAGCCAGAGTGAGACACAGCCAGAGTGAGACACAGCAAAGGTTGAGACACAGCTAGAATGAGACACAGTAAAGGGTGAGACACAGCCAGAGTGAGACACAGCCAGAGTGAGACACAGCAAAGGGTGAGACACAGCTAGAATGAGACACAGCAAAGGGTGAGACACAGCCAGAGTGAGACACAGCTAGAGTGAGACACAGCCAGAGTGAGACTACAGCCAGAGGGAGACACAGCTAGAGTGATACACAGCCAGAGTGAGATACAGCTAGAGTGAGACACAGCCAGAGTGAGACACAGCCAGAGTGACACACAGCTAGAGTGAGACACAGCCAGAGTGAGACACAGCAAAGGGTGAGACACAGCTAGAGTGACACACAGCTAGAGTGAGACACAGCCAGAGTGTGACACAGCCAGAGTGAGACACAGCTAGAGTGAGACACAGCCAGAGTGAGACACAGCCAGAGTGAGACACAGCTAAAGTGAGACACAGCAAAGGGTGAGACACAGCCAGAGTGAGACACAGCCAGAGTGAGACACAGCTAGAGTGAGACACAGCCAGAGTGAGACGCAGCTAGAGTGAGACACAGCCAGAGTGAGACACAGCTAGAGTGAGACACAGCCAGAGTGATACACAGCTAGAGTGAGACTCAGTCAGAGTGAGACACAGCTAGAGTGAGACACAGCCAGAGTGAGACACAGCCAGAGTGAGACACAGCCAGAGTGGGACACAGCCAGAGTGACACACAGCCAGAGTGATACACAGCTAGAGTGAGACACAGCCAGAGTGAGACACAGCCAGAGTGAGACACAGCCAGAGTGAGACAGAGTGAGACACAGCCAGAGTGAGACACAGCCCGAGTAAGACACAGCCAGAGTGAGACACAGCCAGAATGAAACACAGCTAGAGTGAGACTCAGTCAGAGTGTGACACAGCCAGAGTGAGACACAGCCAGAATGAGACACAGCCAGAGTGAATCACAGCCAGAGTGAGACACAGCCAGAGTGAGACACAGCTAAGAGTGAGTTTGGGAATTTGAAGCGAGGTGGGAATTCGAAGCTGGGTGGGGATGAGGTGATTTTTATCCCTGGTAAGTGACTGGTAAGTAGTTTTTCTGTTTTCTTTTTCTTTTCATTGGTATATTTATTTATTTTTTCTTCATTTAAAAAAAAATTGTAGTTGTTGAAGTTAAACAAAGGTTTAGGACATGGTAGGAGATCCCAGACCCGTGTCGTGCTGCTCGTGTGTGATGTGGGAGCTCAGGGACATGTCCACTGTCCCTGGCTCTTTCACGTGCAAGAAGTGTGTTCAGCTGCAGCTCCTGTTAGACCGCTTGACGGCTCTGGAGCTGCGGATGGACTCACTTTGGAGCATCCGCGATGCTGAGGAGGTCGTGGATAGCACATTTAGCGAGTTGGTCACACCGCAGGTGAAAGTTACTGAGGGAGATAGAAAATGGGTGGCCAAAAGTCAGAGCAAGAGTAGGAAGGCAGTGCAGGTGTCCCCTGCGGTCATCTCCCTGCAAAACAGATATACCGCTTTGGATACTGTTGAAGGAGATGGCTCACCAGGGGAAGGCAGCAGCAGCCAGGTTCATGGCACCGTGGCTGGCTCTGCTGCACAGCAGGGCAGGAAGAAAAATGGCAGGGCTATAGTGATAGGGGACTCAATCGTAAGGGGAATAGACAGGCGGTTCTGTGGACGCAATCGAGACTCCAGGATGGTATGTTGCCTCCCTGGTGCAAGGGTCAAGGATGTCTCGGAGCGGCTGCAGGACATTCTGGGGGGAGGGGGAGAGGGTGAATAGCCAGCTGTCATGGTGCACATAGGCACCAACGATATAGGTAAAAAAAATGGGTTGAGGTCCTACAAGCTGAATTCAGGGAGTTAGGAGTAAAACTAAAATGTAGGACCTCAAAGGTAGCAATCTCAGGATTGCTACAAGTGCCACGAGCTTGTCAGAGTAGGAATGTCAGGATAGATAGGATGAATGCATGGCTCGAGAGATGGTGCAAGAGGGAGGGATTCAAATTCCTGGGGCATTGGAACCCGTTCTGGGGGAGGTGGGACCAGTACAAACCAGACGGTCTGCAACTGGGCAGGACTGGAACCAATGTCCTGGGGGGGAGGGGGGGGGGGGGGGGTGTTTGCTGGAGCTATTGGGGAGGGTTTAAACTAATGTAGCAGGGGGATGGGAACCAATGCAGGAAGTCGGAAGGTAGTAAAACAGGGACAGAAACAAAAGGCAGTAAAGGGGAAAGTGTAAGTCAGAGGAGCCATGGTCAAAAATCAAAAAGGGTGACAGTACAAGGTACAGTGACTGAGGGAAGCTCAGTTAATAGACCCAATAATACCAAAAGGAATAAAACATAAACGGTAAGCGACGCGGCAGGTTGTCACATGAAGATATGGGTTCAACGACAAGGAAAATTAGGAGAAAAGTTAAGAAGAAATATAACTTAGGTGAGGTTACTGATCGAGGTGTTAAGATTCAAAACAGAGGTGTAAGAGCCAACATAAGTGTACTTTACCTGAATGCTCATAGTATTCGGAATAAAGTAAATGAGTTGATGGCGCAAATTATCGTGAATGACTATGATTTAGTGGCCATTACTGAAACGTGGTTAAACGATGGTCATGACTCGGAGTTAAATATCCGAGGGTATCAAACTATTCGGAAGGACAGAGTGGATGGTAAGGGAGGTGGTGTAGCTCTGTTATTTATGGATGACATCCAGGCAATAGTAAGGGATGACATTGGTGCTATGGAGGATAAAGTTGAATCCATTTGGGTGGAAATCAGGAATAGTAAGGCGAAAAAGTCACTGATAGGAGTAGTCTATCGGCCACCAAATAGTAACGTTATGGTGGGGCAGGCAATAAACAAAGAAATAACTGATGCATGTAGAAATGGTACAGCAGTTATCATGGGGGATTTTAATCTACATGTTGATTGGTTTAACCAGGTCGGTCAAGGCAGCCTTGAGGAGGAGTGTATAGAATGTATCCGCGATAGTTTCCTGGAACAGTATGTAATGGAATCTATGAGGGAACAAGCGGCCCTCGATCTGGTCCTGTGTAATGAGACAGGATTGATTAATGATCTCATAGTTAGGGATCCTCTTGGAAGGAGCGATCACAATATGGTGGAATTTAAAATACAGATGGAGGGTGAGAAAGTAAAATCAAGTACTAGTGTTTTGTGTTTAAACAAAGGAGATTACAATGGGATGAGAGAAGAGGTAGACTTTATGGTGGAACAGTTGAGGAACAGTGGAGAACCTTCCAAGCGATTTTTCACAGTGCTCAGCAAAGGTTTATACCAACAAAAAGGAAGGACGGTAGAAAGAGGGAAAATCGACCGTGGGTACCTGAGGAAATAAGGGAGAGTATCAAATTGAAGGAAAAAGCATACAAAGTGGCAAAGATTAGTGGGAGACTAGAGGACTGGGAAATCTTTAGGGGGCAACAGAAAGCTACTAAAAAAGCTATAAAGAAGAGTAAGATAGATTATGAGAGTAAATTTGCTCAGAATATAAAAACAGATTGTAAAAGTTTCCACAAATATATAAAACAAAAAAGAGTGGCTGAGTTAAATATTGTTCCTTTAGAGGATGAGAAGGGCGATTTAATAATGGGAGATGAGGAAATAGCTGAGGAACTGAACAGGTTTTTTGGGTCGGTCTTCACAGCGGAAGACACAAATAACATGCCAGTGACTGATGGAAGTGGGGCTATGAAAGGTGAGGACCTTGAGATGATTGTTATCACTAAGGAGTTAGTGATGGGCAAGCTAATGGGGCTAAAGGTAGACAAGTCTCCTGGCCCTGATGGAATGCATCCCAGAGTGCTAAAAGAGATGGCTAGGGAAATTGCAAATGCACGAGTGATAATTTACCGAAATTCACTAGACTCTGGGGTGGTCCCGGCAGATTGGAAATTAGCAAACGTGACACCACTGTTTAAAAAAATAGGTAGGCAGAGAGCAGGTAATTATAGGCCAGTGAGCTTAACTTCGGTAGTAGGGAAGATGCTGTAATCTATCATCAAGGAAGAAATAATGAGGCATCTGGATGGAAATTGTCCCATTGGGCAGATGCAGCATGGGCTCATAAAGGGCAGGTCATGCCGAAATAATTTAGTGCAATTTTTCGAGGACATTACCAGTGCAGTAGATAACGGGGAGCCAATGGATGTGGTATGTCTGGGTTTCTACAAAGCCTTTGACAAGGTGCTACACCAAAGGTTACTGCACTGTGGAGAGGACACAAAAAGTTGTTGGCGGATAGGATCAAGGAAAACCCTTAAGGCTTTCTATAGGTATATCAGGAACAAAAGAATGACTAGAGTAAGATTAGGGCCAATCAAGGATAGTAGTGGAAAGTTGTGTGTGGAATCAGAGGAGATAGGGGAAGCATTAAATGGATATTTTTCGTCAGTGTTTACACTGGAGAAAGACAATGTTGTCGAGGAGAACACTCAGGTTCAGTCGACCAGGCTAGATGGAATTGAGGTTCAAAAGGAGGAGGTGTTAGCAATTTTAGAAAATGTCAAAATAGATAAGTCCCCTGGGCCAGATGGGATTTATCCTAGGATTCTCTGGGAAGCCAGGGAGGAGATTGCAGAGCCTTTGTCCTTGATCTTTATGTCGTCTTTGTCGACAGGAATAGTGCCGGAAGACTGGAGGATAGCAAATGTTGTCCCCTTGTTCAAGAAGGGGAGTAGAGACAACCCTGGTAATTATAGACCTGTGAGCCTTACTTCGGTTGTGGGTAAAATGTTGGAAAAGGTTATAAGAGATAGGGTTTATAATCATCTTGAAAAGAACAAGTTGATTAGCGATACTCAACACGGTTTTGTGAAGGGTAGGTCATGCCTCACAAACCTTATTGAGTTTTTTGAGAAGGTGACCAAACAGGTGGATGAGGGTAAAGCTGTTGATGTGGTGTATATGGATTTCAGTAAGGCGTTTGATAAGGTTCCCCACGGTAGGCTATTGCAGAAAATAAGGAAGTATAGAATTGAAGGTGATTTAGCGGTTTGGATCAGTAATTGGCTAGCTGAAAGAAGACAGAGGGTGGTGGTTGATGGCAAATGTTCATCCTGGAGTTCAGTTACTAGTGGTGTACCGCAAGGATCTGTTTTGGGGCCACTGCTGTATGTCATTTTTATAAATGACCTGGAAGAGGGTGTAGAAGGATGGGTTAGTAAATTTGCAGATGACACGAAGGTCGGTGGAGTTGTGGATAGTGCTGAAGGATGTTATAGGATACAGAGGGACATAGATAAGCTGCAGAGCTGGGCTGAGAGGTGGCAGATGGAGTTTAATGTGGAAAAGTGTGAGGTGGTTCACTTTGGAAGGAGTAACAGGAATGCAGAGTACTGGGCTAATGGCAAGATTCTTGGTAGTGTAGATGAACAGAGAGATCTCGGCATCCAGGTACATAAATCCCTGAACGTTGCCACCCAGGTTAATAGGGCTGTTAAGAAGCCATATGGTGTGCTAGCCTTTATAAGCAGGGGGATTGAGTTTCGGAACCACAAGGTCATGCTGCAGCTGTACATAACTCTGGTGCGGCCGCACCTGGAGTACTGCGTGCAGTTCTGGTCACCACATTATAGGAAGGATGTGGAAGCTTTGGAAAGGGTTCAGAGGAGATTTACTAGGATGTTGCCTGGTATGAAGGGAAGGTCTTACGAGGAAAGGCTCAGGGAATTGAGGTTGTTTTCGTTAGAGAGGAGAAGGCTGAGAGGTGACTTAATAGAGACATATAAGATAGTCAGAGGGTTAGATAGGGTGGACAGTGAGAGTCTTTTTCCTCGGATGGTGATGACCAACACGAGGGGACATAGCTTTAAATTGAGGGGTGATAGATGTAGGACAGATGTCAGAGGCAGTTTCTTTACTCAGAGAGTAGTAGGGGTGTGGAACGCCCTGCCTGCAACAGTAGTAGACTCGCCAACTTTAAGGGCATTTAAGTGGTCACTGGATAGACATATGGATGAAAATGGAATAGTGTAGGTCAGATAGGCTTCTGATGGTTTCACAGGTCGGCGCAACATCGAGGGCCGAAGGGCCCGTACTGCGCTGTAATGTTCTATGTTCTATAAGATAAAGATGCATGGCATTAAGGGTAAAGTAGTAGCATGGATAGAGGATTGGTTAATTAATAGAAAGCAAAGAGTTGGGATAATGGGTGTTTCTCTGGTTGGCAATCAGTAGCTAGTGGTGTCCCTCAGGGATCCGTGTTGGGCCCACAATTGTTCACAATTTACATAGATGATTTGGAGTTGGGGACCAAGGCAATGTTTCCAAGTTTGCAGATGACACTAAGATGAGTGGTAAAGCGAAAAGTGCAGAGGATACCCGAAGTCTGCAGAGGGATTTGGATAGGTTAAGTGAATGGGCTAGGGTCTGGCAAATGGAATACAATGTTGACAAATGTTAGGTTATCCATTTTGGTAGCAATAACAGCAAAAGAGATTATTGTTTAAATGATAAAATATTAAAACATGCTGCTGTGCAGAGAGACCTGGGTGTGCTCGTGCATGAGTCGCAAAAAGTTGGTTTACAGGTGCAACAGGTGATTAAGAAGGCAAATGGAATTTTGTCCTTCATTGCTAGAGGGATGGAGTTTAAGACTAGGGAGGTTATGCTGCAATTGTATAAGGTGTTAGTGAGGCCACACCTGGAGTATTGTGTTCAGTTTTGGTCTCCTAACTTGAGAAAGGACGTACTGGCACTGGAGGGTGTGCAGAGGAGATTCACTAGGTTAATCCCAGAGCTGAAGGGGTTGGATTACGAGGAGAGGTTGAGTAGACTGGGACTGTACTCGTTGGAATTTAGAAGGATGAGGGGGGGATCTTATCGAAACAAAATTATGAAGGGAATAGATAGGATAGATGCGGGCAGGTTGTTTCCACTGGCGGGTGACAGCAGAACTAGGGGGCATAGCCTCAAAATAAGGGGAAGTAGATTTAGGACTGAGTTTAGGAGGAACTTCTTCACCCAAAGGGTTGTGAATCTATGGAATTCCTTGCCCAGTGAAGCAGTTGAGGCTCCTTCATTAAAATGTTTTTAAGATAAAGATAGATATTTTTTGAAGAATAAAGGGATTAAGGGTTATGGTGTTCTGGCCAGCACAAAAGATTAGCCATGATCTCATTGAATGGCGGAGCAGGCTCGAGGGGCCATATGGCCGACTCCTGCTCCTAGTTCTTATGTTCTTATGTTCTTACTAACATCCAAAAGACTTAACAAACCTTCAAACAGGAGCACATTAAGTTTACATTCAGTACGGTGACCTTTTACAATTCTGGGTTCACCAAATGATCCATAGATAGTCTTTGGATGGCAGAGATCAATAGTACAGCTCTTTGGGTTAACTTCAGATGCAGCTCACTGAAAAACACAGACACACCCAAGCTTTTTCTCAAACTGAAACTAAAAAGCAGAAGTAGAGCTCAGCTCCACCCACACTCTGACATCACTCCAGCAACATGAGCAGCTACATTTCTTAAAGGTACATTTCTTAAACACCCATTTCTTAAAGGTACTCTGACATGACACTGTATGTTTTAAAAATATTAACTTGAGTTAATAGAATAAACATTGTTTTGCTTTAAAAAATACTTTTCCATTTCTGCTGTACCACATCTGTAGAGCGGGCCGTCCCCGTCCCCTATCCCTCTGCTCTCTGCCCATTCATGTATCTGTCTAGATGCATCTTAAATGATGATACCGTACCCACCTCTACCACCTCCGCCGGCAATGCATTCCAGGCACCCACCACCCTCTGCGTAAAGAACTTTCTACGCACCACTCCCTTAAACTTTTCCCCTCTCACCTTGATTGAGTGGCTGTAAATCCCTCCCTGGATTGGCCTTCGCCCCCTTGGCTCTGGCCACATCTGGTCGCTATGTCCTCAGTGGCTCAACCAACTGGTTCAGCACGGGTCCTGACACAGACATTCTTGGTGATGGGCATTCTGGTCTCCCTATCTGAGAAGATTCTGTGCCCCACACTCCCCCTATCGATCCTTGCAATTGGTATTTGTACATGAGGGAGAGCGGGTACATTGGCTGACAGAGGGCATTGAGAGGTTCAATATCCAGTGTTTGCCCCGTCACGCAACAGAGTCAGGGGGGTCAAGGGTTATATGAACATAGGAACTGGAGCCCCTCTGGCCTGTCCCACCATTCAATGAGATCTTTGGTTGATCTCAGTCTCTCTGAGTGCCCCAGGGGGTCAGTCACTCCGCAGGACATGACTGGAGTGGGGGTGGGGGGCACGGGAGGGAGGGGGGGGTGTGGAGGGGGTGGAGACAGCTGGCACTGGGCCAACCTGGGGCTTTGGCTCGTCACACTGTTTATATTGGAGTCACCGGATGCCCATGTGCCCCTCCCTGACAATCTGAGGGGGAGGCCCGGGGACGGCTTGCAACCAATCGGATCGCTCCAGGGAACGGAGGCACACGTTGGCCAGACTGTAAGATGGCGGATTGACCTTGGCTGAAGGGACATGACTGCCATTAATGTGGAATTTTCAATATATTACTGTAGGTGTTTGGTGGCGTCAAGGTTAAACACCTGGGTTAATGTGTGTGTGACTGCTGCAGTCATGTTTCATAAAGAAACCCGGGTTTGAAAGTCAAGGGTATTTTGTGAGCCAGTGCTGCAATTGGAGCATGGTTAAAAAGCTTGAGCTGAAACAGATGGCTGGGATGAAGGGGAGTCCCTGTGGAGTTAATTAGATTTCAGTTTGGTAGGATGATGTCATTACTGGGTGGAACCAATGCATCAGGAATTCTGTGGAAAGCAGGTCAGTGGAGTTGTCGAATGAAGTTGTGAGTACAGGTCAAACAGCTCTCCCTGCACTTCAGTTAAAATAGATTAACAGGGCGGGATTCTCCCTAATCCCCCAATAGCTCGACGCCGGCATAACAAAATGGTGCTAACCACTCCGGCGCTGGGACGAGAAGTTGCAGAATCCTCCGCACTTCCGGGGGAGAGGCCAGCGCCGGAGGGGTTGGCACCATGCCCAACCGCGCCGAAGGAACAGGGCAAGTTAGCACATGCGCAGAACCGTGGTCCAACGCATGGGCAGACCGACCGGGATATTCTGGCGCATGTGCAGTGTGTGCCTTCTCCGCGCCGGCCATGGTGGTGCCCCACACAGGCTGGCGTGGAAGGAAGGAGTTCCCCTACGGCACAGGCCTTCCCACAGATTGCTGGGCCCCGATCGTGGGCCAGGCCACCGTGGGCCATCAGATCCCCCCCCTCCCCCCGAGGACCGCACCAGCTGGCCTACCAGCCAGGTCCCATCGTGTGGGACCATGTCCATTTCACGCCAGCGGGACAGGCCAGAAACCGACAGCCGCACGGCCCATCGGGGCCCATAGAATTGCCAAGGGGGCCACTGCCAATGGCCTCCGACTGGTGCTGCATGATCCCCGCCCCCGCCTGAAAACCGCCGCCGGAGAATACGGCAGCCGGTGTCGGAGCGGGATTCACGCCATCTCCCGGGGATTCTCCGACCCGGTAGACACCACAGGCCCCACCCAGGCATGTCCCCCACACACCCCCGCGCCGTTGGTATTCAACCCCGTCCCTCCCTGTTGCCGGGGCACCGTTGAATGGAACTGCCCTCACTGGGGGCTGCCGTCGGTGTGGCACTGGGTAGTCTCCAGGTATGTGACTGCCGTTTGGGTGGTGTGGTTGAGGGGGGCGAGGGCAATCCACAGGGCCGTTGTCACAGCACGCACCCAGGGGCTATGGTGGGTGGCCAGCAAGATGACCGC
Source organism: Scyliorhinus canicula (assembly GCF_902713615.1). Lineage (NCBI taxonomy): Eukaryota > Metazoa > Chordata > Chondrichthyes > Carcharhiniformes > Scyliorhinidae > Scyliorhinus > Scyliorhinus canicula. The sequence goes on along the minus strand of NC_052165.1, from coordinate 94,116,484 downwards.
CATAATGGCAGTCCGAACGTGGGCACTGCCCCTGACCTGTTGGGGATTCGCCGGCTTCCCGGCCTGTTCCCTCCCCTTCCCCTCCCCACCACACGGTCCTGGCAGGGTAACCCCCCCTCCTGCCACAGCCAGCAGGGTCGGTGTCCGATCCGGAAACCTCACCCCACGCCACTTCCTACCATCACTCTCTCTGCCGCCGCAGCCAGCAGGGTCGGTGTCCGATCCGGAAACCTCACCCCATGCCACTTCCTACCATCTCTGTCTCTGCCGCCGCAGCCAGCAGGGTCGGTGTCCGGTCCGGAAACCTCACCCCACGCCACTTCCTACCATCTCTCTCTCTGCCCGCCGCAGCCAGCAGGGTCGGTGTCCGGTCCGGAAACCTCACCCCACGCCACTTCCTACCATCTCTCTCTGTCGCCGCAGCCAGCAGGGTCGGTGTCCGATCCGGAAACCTCACCCCACGCCACTTCCTACCATCTCTCTCTGTCGCCGCAGCCAGGTCGCCAGGTTCACGATTTTTAAAAGCACATTCGAAATACGCCTACTGGAAATCAGCCCACCAGAGGCGCAGACTCGCTGAGTTCACGGAGAATCGGGCGCTACGACCGCTAATGAGATGCCTACTGTCAAACCGGAGTCAGGCTCGATTTCGGTGTGATCTAACTGAGGGATATGGAGACCAGAACTGTGCACAGTGCCCCCAGTGTGGTCAAACTAAGGGATATGGAGGCCAGAACTGTGCACAGTGCTCCCAGTGTGGTCTAACTGAGGGATATGGAGACCAGAACTGTGCACAGTGCTCCCAGTGTGGTCTAACCAAGGGATATGGAAACCAGAACTGTGCACAGTGCTCCCAGTGTGGTCTAACCAAGGGATATGGAGACCAGAACTGTGCACAGTGCTCCCAGTGTGGTCTAACTGGAGGATATGGAGACCAGAACTGTGCACAGTACTCCCAGTGTGGTCTAACCAAGGGATATGGAGACCAGAACTGTGCACAGTACTCCCAGTGTGGTCTAACCAAGGGATATGGAGACCAGAACTGTGCACAGTACTCCCAGTGTGGTCTAACCAAGGGATATGGGGACCAGAACTGTGTACAGTGCTCCCAGTGTGGTCTAACCGAGGGATATGGAGACCAGAACTGTGCACAGTGCTCCCAGTGTGGTCTAACTGGAGGATATGGAGACCAGAACTGTGCACAGTGCTCCCTGTGTGGTCTAACTGGAGGATATGGAGACCAGAACTGTGCACAGTGCTCCCAGTGTAGTCTAACCGAGGGATATGGAGACCAGAACTGTGCACAGTGCTCCCAGTGTGGTCTAACCGAGGGATATGGAGACCAGAACTGTGCACAGTGCTCCCAGTGTGGTCTAACCAAGGAATATGAAGACCAGAACTGTGCACAGTGCACCCAGTGTTGTCTAACTGGAGGATATGGAGACCAGAACTGTACACAGTGCTCCCAGTCTGGTCTGACTGGAGGATATGGAGAACAGAACTGTACACAGTGCTCCCAGTGTGGTCTGACTGAGGGATATGGAGACCAGAACAGTGTACAGTGCTCCCAGTGTGGTCTAACTGGAGGATATGGAGATCAGAACTGCGCACAGTGCTCCCAGTGTGGTATAACTGGAGGATATGGAGACCAGAACAGTGCACAGTGCTCCCAGTGTGGTCTAACTGGAGGATATGGAGACCAGAACTGCACACAGTGCTCCCACTGTGGTCTAACTGAGGGATATGGAGACCAGAACTGTGCACAGTGCTCCCAGTGTGGTCTAACCGAGCTTTATGGAGTCGAGAACTGTGCACAGTGCTCCCAGTGTGGTCCAACTGAGGGATATGGAGACCAGAATTGTGCACAGTGCTCCCAGTGTGGTCTAACCGAGGGATATGGAGACCAGAACTGTGCACAGTGCTCCCAGTGTGGTCTAACCGAGGGATATGGAGACCAGTACTGTGCACAGTGCTCCCAGTGTGGTCTAACCGAGGGATATGGAGACCAGAACTGTGCACAGTCCTCCCAGTGTGGTCTAACCGAGGGATATGGAGACCAGAACTGGGCACAATTCTCCCAGTGGGGGCTAACCCAGGGATATGGAGAGCAGAACTGTGCACAGTGCTCCCAGTATGGTCTGACTGAGGGATATAGAGACCAGAACTGTGCACAGTGCTCCCAGTGGGGGCTAACCCAAGGATATGGAGACCAGAAGTGTGCACAGTGCTCCCAGTGAGGCCTGACTGAGGGATTAGAGACCAGAACTGGGCACAGTGCTCCTAGTGTGGTCGAACTGGCGGATATGGAGACCAGAACTGTGCACAGTGCTCCCAGTGTGGTCTAACCATGGGATATGGAGACCAGAACTGTGCAAAGTGCTCCCACTGGGGTCTAACTGAGGGATATGGAGATCAGAACTGTGCACAGTGCTCCCACTGGGGTCTAACTGAGGGATATGGAGACCAAAACTGTGCACAGCGCTCCCAGTGTGGTCTGACTGAGGGATATGGAGACCAGTACTGTGCACAGTGCTCCCAGTGTGGTCTAACCAACGGATATGAAGACCACAACTGTGCACAGTGCTCCCAGTGTGGTCTAACTGGAGGTTATGGAGACCAGAACTGTACACCGTGCTCCAAGTGTTGTCTAACTGAGGGATATGGAGACCAGGACTGTGCACAATGCTCCAAGTGGGGGCTAACCCAAGGATATGGAGACCAGAACTGTGCACAGTGCTCCCAGTGTGGTCTAACTGAGGGATATGGAGACCAGAACTGTGCACAGTGCTCCCAGTGTTGTCTAACCGTGGGATATCGAGACCAGAACTGTGCACAGTGCTCCCAGTGGGGTCTAACTGAGAGATATGGAGACCAGAACGGTGCAAAGTGCTCCCACTGGGGTCTAATTGAGGGATATGGAGACCAGAACTGTGCACAGTGCTCCCAGTGTGGTCTAACTGAGGGATATGGAGACCAGAACTGTGCACAGTGCTCCCAGTGTGGTCTAACTGAGGGATATGGAGACCAGAATCGTGCACAGTGCTCCCAGTGTGGTCTAACCGAGGGGTATGGAGACCAGAACTGTGAACAGTGCTCCCAGTGCGGTCTAACCGAGGGATATGGAGACCAGAACTGTGCACAGTGCTCCCAGTGTGGTCTAACTGAGGGATCTGGAGACCAGAACTCTGCACGGTGCTCCCAGTCTGGTCTAACCGAGGGATATGGAGACCAGAACTGTGCACAGTGCTCCCAGTGTGGTCAAACTGCAGGATATGGAGACCAGAACTGTACACCGTGCTCCCAGTGTGGTCTAACCGAGGGATATGAAGACCAGAACTGTGCACAGTGCTCCCAGTGTGGTCTAACTGGAGGATATGGAGACCAGAGTTGTACACCGTGCTCCCAGTGTTGTCTAACTGAGGGATATGGAGACCAGAACTGTGCACAATGCTCCCAGTGGGGGCTAACCCAGGGATATGGAGACCAGAACTGTGCACAGTGCTCCCAGTGAGTTCTGACTGAGGGATTTGAGACCAGAACTGTGCACAGTGCTCCCAGTGTGGTCTAACCGAGGGATATGGAGACCAGAACGGTGCACAGTTCTCCCAGTGTGGTCTAACTGGAGGATATGGAGACCAGAACTGTGCACAGTGCTCCCAGTGTGGTCTAACCGTGGGATATGGAGACCAGAACTGTGCACAGTGCTCCCAGTGGTGTCTAACCGAGGGATATGGAGACCAGAACGGTGCAAAGTGCTCCCACTGGGGTCTAAATGAGGGATATGGAAACCAGAACTGTGCACAGTGCTCCCAGTGTGGTCTAACTGAGGGATATGGAGACCAGAACTGTGCACAGTGCTCCCAGTGTTGTCTAGCCGTGGGATATCGAGACCAGAACTGTACACAGTGCTCCCAGTGTGGTCTGACTGGAGGGTATGGAGAACAGAACTGTACACAGTGCTCCCAGTGTGGTCTGACTGAGGGATATGGAGACCAGAACAGTGTACAGTGCTCCCAGTGTGGTCTAACTGGAGGATATGGAGATCAGAACTGTGCACAGTGCTCCCAGTGTGGTATAACTGGAGGATATGGAGACCAGAACAGTGCACAGTGCTCCCAGTGTGGTCTAACTGGAGGATATGGAGACCAGAACTGTACACAGTGCTCCCACTGTGGTCTAACTGAGGGATATGGAGACCAGAACTGTGCACAGTGCTCCCAGTGTGGTCTAACTGAGGGATATGGAGACCAGAATTGTGCACAGTGCTCCCAGTGTGGTCTAACCGAGGGATATGGAGACCAGAACTGTGCACAGTGCTCCCAGTGTGGTCTAACTGGAGGATGTGGAGACCAGAACTGTACACAGTGCTCCCAGTGTGGTCTGACTGGAGGGTATGGAGAACAGAACTGTACACAGTGCTCCCAGTGTGGTCTGACTGAGGGATATGGAGACCAGAACAGTGTACAGTGCTCCCAGTGTGGTCTAACTGGAGGATATGGAGATCAGAACTGTGCACAGTGCTCCCAGTGTGGTATAACTGGAGGATATGGAGACCAGAACAGTGCACAGTGCTCCCAGTGTGGTCTAACTGGAGGATATGGAGACCAGAACTGTACACAGTGCTCCCACTGTGGTCTAACTGAGGGATATGGAGACCAGAACTGTGCACAGTGCTCCCAGTGTATTCTAACCGAGGTATATGGAGTCGAGAACTGTGCACAGTGCTCCCAGTGTGGTCCAACTGAGGGATATGGAGGCCAGAATTGTGCACAGTGCTCCCAGTGTGGTCTAACCGAGGGATATGGAGACCAGAATTGTGAACACTGCTCCCAGTGCGGTCTAACCGAGGGATATGGAGACCAGAACTGTGCACAGTGCTCCCTGTGTGGTCTAACCGAGGGATATGGAGACCAGAACTGTGCACAGTGCTCCCAGTGTGGTGTAACCGAGGGATATGGAGACCAAAACTCTGCACGGTGCTCCCAGTGTGGTGTAACCGAGGGATATGGAGACCAAAACTCTGCACGGTGCTCCCAGTGTGGTCTGACCGAGGGATATGGAGACCAGAACTGTGCACAGTGCTCTCAGTGTGGTCTAACTGCGGGATATGGAGACCAGAACTGTGCACAGTGCTCCCCGTGTGGTCTAACCGAGGGATATGTAGACCAGAACAGTGCACAGTCCTCCCAGTGTGGTCTAACCATGGGATATGGAGACCAGAACTGTGCAAAGTGCTCCTACTGGGGTCTAACTGAGGAATATGGAGATCAGAACTGTGCACAGTGCTCCCAGTATGGTCTAACTGAGGGATATGGAGACCAGAACTGTGCACAGTGCTCCCACTGGGGTCTAACTGAGGGATATGGAGACCAGAACTGTGCACAGTGCTCCCAGTGTGGTCTAACTGGAGGTTATGGAGACCAGAACTGTACACCGTGCTCCCAGTGTTGTCTAACTGAGGGATATGGAGACCAGAACTGTGCACAATGCTCCCAGTGGGGGCTAACCCAAGGATATGGAGACCAGAACTGTGCACAGTGCTCCCAGTGAGTACTGACTGAGGGATTTGAGACCAGAACTGTGCACAGTGCTCCCAGTGTGGTCTAACTGAGGGATATGGAGACCAGAACTGTGCACAGTGCTCCCAGTGTTGTCTAACCATGGGATATCAAGACCAGAACTGTGCACAGTCCTCCCAGTGTGGTCTAACCGAGGGATATGGAGACCAGAACTGGGCACAATTCTCCCAGTGGGGGCTAACCCAGGGATATGGAGACCAGAACTGTGCACAGTGCTCCCAGTATGGTCTGACTGAGGGATATAGAGACCAGAACTGTGCACAGTGCTCCCAGTGGGGGCTAACCCAAGGATATGGAGACCAGAAGTGTGAACACTGCTCCCAGTGCGGTCTAACCGAGGGATATGGAGACCAGAACTGTGCACAGTGATCCCTGTGTGGTCTAACCGAGGGATATGGAGACCAGAACTGTGCACAGTGCTCCCAGTGTGGTGTAACAGAGGGATATGGAGACCAAAACTCTGCACGGTGCTCCCAGTGTGGTCTAACCGAGGGATATGGAGACCAGAACTGTGCACAGTGCTCCCTGTGTGGACGAACCGAGGGATATGGAGACCAGAACTGTGCACAGTGCTCCCAGTGTGGTGTAACCGAGGGATATGGAGACCAAAACTCTGCACGGTGCTCCCAGTGTGGTCTAACTGCGGGATATGGAGACCAGAACTGTGCACAGTGCTCCCCGTGTGGTCTAACCGAGGGATATGGAGACCAGAACAGTGCACAGTCCTCCCAGTGTGGTCTAACCATGGGATATGGAGACCAGAACTGTGCAAAGTGCTCCCACTGGGGTCTAACTGAGGAATATGGAGATCAGAACTGTGCACAGTGCTCCCAGTATGGTCTAACTGAGGGATATGGAGACCAGAACTGTGCACAGTGCTCCCACTGGGGTCTAACTGAGGGATATGGAGACCAGAACTGTGCACAGTGCTCCCAGTGTGGTCTAACTGGAGGTTATGGAGACCAGAACTGTACACCGTGCTCCCAGTGTTGTCTAACTGAGGGATATGGAGACCAGAACTGTGCACAATGCTCCCAGTGGGGGCTAACCCAAGGATATGGAGACCAGAACTGTGCACAGTGCTCCCAGTGAGTTCTGACTGAGGGATTTGAGACCAGAACTGTGCACAGTGCTCCCAGTGTGGTCTAACTGAGGGATATGGAGACCAGAACTGTGCACAGTGCTCCCAGTGTGGTCTAACCGAGGGATATGGAGACCAGAACTGGGCACAATTCTCCCAGTATGGTCTGACTGAGGGATATAGAGACCAGAACTGTGCACAGTGCTCCCAGTGGGGGCTAACCCAAGGATATGGAGACCAGAAGTGTGCACAGTGCTCCCAGTGAGGCCTGACTGAGGGATTTGAGACCAGAACTGGGCACAGTGCTCCTAGTGTGGTCGAAGTGGCGGATATGGAGACCAGAAGTGTGCAAAGTGCTCCCACTGGGGTCTAACTGAGGGATATGGAGACCAGAACGGTGCAAAGTGCTCCCACTGGGGTCTAATTGAGGGATATGGAGACCAGAACTGTGCACAGTGCTCCCAGTGTGGTCTAACTGAGGGATATGGAGACCAGAACTGTGCACAGTGCTCCCAGTGTGGTGTAACCGAGGGAAATGGAGACCAGAACTCTGCACGGTGCTCCCAGTCTGGTCTAACCAAGGGATTTGGAGACCAGAACTGTGCACAGTGCTCCCAGTGTGGTCTAACTGCGGGATATGGAGACCAGAACTGTGCACAGTGCTCCCAGTGTGGTCTAACTGAGGGATATGGAGACCAGAACTGTGCACAGTGCTCCCAGTGTGGTCTAACCGAGGGATTTGAAGACCAGAACTGTGCACAATGCTCCCAGTGGGGTCTAACTGAGAGATATGGAGACCAGAACGGTGCAAAGTGCTCCCACTGGGGTCTAATTGAGGGATATGGAGACCAGAACTGTGCACAGTGCTCCCAGTGTGGTCTAACTGAGGGATATGGAGACCAGAACTGTGCACAGTGCTCCCAGTGTGGTCTAACTGAGGGATATGGAGACCAGAATTGTGCACAGTGCTCCCAGTGCGGTCTAACCGAGGGATATGGAGACCAGAACTGTGCACAGTGCTCCCAGTGTGGTGTAACCGATGGATATGGAGACCAGAACTCTGCACGGTGCTCCCAGTCTGGTCTAACCGAGGGATATGGAGACCAGAACTGTGCACAGTGCTCCCAGTGTGGTCTAACTGGAGGATATGGAGACCAGAGTTGTACACCGTGCTCCCAGTGTTGTCTCACTGAGGGATATGGAGACCAGAACTGTGCACAATGATCCCAGTGGGGGCTAACCCAGGGATATGGAAACCAGAACTGTGCACAGTGCTCCCAGTGAGTTCTGACTGAGGGATTTGAGACCAGAACTGTGCACAGTGCTCCCAGTGTGGTCTAACCGAGGGATATGGAGACCAGAACGGTGCACAGTTCTCCCAGTGTGGTCTAACTGGAGGATATGGAGACCAGAACTGTGCACAGTGCTCCCAGTGTGGTCCAACCGTGGGATATGGAGACCAGAACTGTGCACAGTGCTCCCAGTGGTGTCTAACCGAGGGATATGGAGACGAGAACGGTGCAAAGTGCTCCCACTGGGGTCTAAATGAGGGATATGGAAACCAGAACTGTGCACAGTGCTCCCAGTGTGGTCTAACTGAGGGATATGGAGACCAGAAGTGTGCACAGTGCTCCCAGTGTTTTCTAGCCGTGGGATATCGAGACCAGAACTGTGCACAGTGCTCCCAGTGGGGTCCAACTGAGGGATATGGAGACCAGAACGGTGCAAAGTGCTCCCACTGGGGTCTAATTGAGGGATATGGAGACCAGAACTGTGCACAGTGCTCCCAGTGTGGTCTAACTGAGGGATATGGAGACCAGAACTGTGCACAGTGCTCCCAGTGTGTTCTAACTGAGGGATATGGAGACCAGAATTGTGCACAGTGCTCCCAGTGAGGTCTAACCGAGGGATATGGAGACCAGAACTGTGCACAGTGCTCCCAGTGTGGTCTAACTGGAGGATATGGAGACCAGAACTGTACACAGTGCTCCCAGTGTGGTCTGACTGGAGGGTATGGAGAACAGAACTGTACACAGTGCTCCCAGTGTGGTCTGACTGAGGGATATGGAGACCAGAACAGTGTACAGTGCTCACAGTGTGGTCCAACTGGAGGATATGGAGATCAGAACTGTGCACAGTGCTCCCAGTGTGGTCTAACTGAGGGATATGGAGACCAGAACTGTGCACAGTGCTCCCAGTGTGGTCTAACCGAGGTATATGGAGTCGAGAACTGTGCACAGTGCTCCCAGTGTGGTCCAACTGAGGGATATGGAGACCAGAATTGTGCACAGTGCTCCCAGTGTGGTCTAACCGAGGGATATGGAGACCAGAACTGTGAACACTGCTCCCAGTGCAGTCTAACCAAGGGATATGGAGACCAGAACTGTGCACAGTGCTCCCTGTGTGGTCTAACCGAGGGATATGGAGACCAGAACTGTGCACAGTGCTCCCAGTGTGGTGTAACCGAGGGATATGGAGACCAAAACTCTGCACGGTGCTCCCAGTGTGGTCTAACCGAGGGATATGGAGACCAGAACTGTGCACAGTGCTCCCTGTGTGGACTAACCGAGGGATATGGAGACCAGAACTGTACACGGTGCTCCCAGTGTGGTCTGACTGAGGGATATGGAGACCAGAACTGTGCACAGTGCTCCCAGTGTGGTGTAACCGAGGGATCTGGAGACCAAAACTCTGCACGGTGCTCCCAGTGTGGTCTGACCGAGGGATATGGAGACCAGAACTGTGCACAGTGCTCCCCGTGTGGTCTAACCGAGGGATATGGAGACCAGAACTGTGCAGTGATCCCAGTGTGGTCTAACCGAGGGATATGGAGAACAGAACTGGGCACAATTCTCCCAGAAGGGGCTAACCCAGGGATATGGAGACCAGAACTGTGCACAGTGCTCCCAGTATGGTCTGACTGAGGGATATAGAGACCAGAACTGTGCACAGTGCTCCCAGTGGGGCTAACCCAAGGATATGGAGACAAGAAGTGTGCACAGTGCTCCCAGTGAGGACTGACTGAGGGATTTGAGACCAGAACTGGGCACAGTGCTCCTAGTGTGGTCGAACTGGCGGATATGGAGACCAGAAGTGTGCACAGTGCTCCCAGTGTGGTCTAACCATGGGATATGGAGATCAGAACTGTGCAAAGTGCTCCCACTGGGGTCTAACTGAGGGATATGGAGATCAGAACTGTGCACAGTGCTCCCAGTATGGTCTAACTGAGGGATATGGAGACCAGAACTGTGCACAGTGCTCCCACTGGGGTCTAACTGAGGGATATGGAGACCAGAACTGTGCACAGCGCTCCCAGTGTGGTCTGACTGGGATATGGAGACCGAAACTGTGCACAGTGCTCCCAGTGTGTGTCTAACAGGGATATGGAGACCAGAACTGTGCACAGTGCCCCAGTGGGTCTAACCGAGGGATATGGAGACCAGAACTGTGCACAGTGCTCCCAGTGTCGTGTAACCGAGGGTTATGGAGACCAAAACTCTGCACGGTGCTCCCAGTGTGGTCTAACCAAGGGATATGGAGACCAAAACTGTGCACAGTGCTCCCCGTGTGGTCTAACCGAGGGATATGGAGACCAGAACTGTGCACAGTGCTCCCCGTGTGTCTAACCGAGGGATATGGAGACCAGTACTGTGCACAGTGCTCCCAGTGTGGTCTAACTGCGGGATATGGAGACCAGAACTGTGCACAGTGCTCCCACTGGGGTCTAACCGAGGGATATGGAGACCAGAACTGTGCACAGTGCTCCCAGTGCGGTGTAACCGAGGGTTATGGAGACCAAACTCTGCACGGTGCTCCCAGTGTGGTCTAACCGAGGGATATGGAGAGCAGAACTGTGCACAGTGCTCCCAGTGTGCTCTAACTGAGGGATATAGAGACCAGAACTGTGCACAGTGCTCCCAGTGGGGGCTAACCCAAGGATATGGAGACCAAAAGTGTGCACAGTGCTCCCAGTGAGGCCTGACTGAGGGATTTGAGACCAGAACTGGGCACAGTGCTCCTAGTGTGGTCTAACCATGGGATATGGAGACCAGAACTGTGCAAAGTGCTCCCACTGGGGTCTAACTGAGGGATATGGAGACCAGAACTGTGCACAGTGCTCCCAGTATGGTCTAACTGAGGGATATGGAGACCATAACTGTGCACAGTGCTCCCACTGGGGTCTAACTGAGGGATATGGAGACCAGAACTGTGCACAGCGCTCCCAGTGTGGTCTGACTGAGGGATATGGAGACCAGAACTGTGCACAGTGCTCCCAGTGTGGTCTAACTGAGGGATATGGAGACCAGAACTGTGCACAGTGCTCCCAGTGTGGTCTAACCAACGGATATGAAGACCAGAACTGTGCACAGTGCTCCCATTGTGGTCTAACTGGAGGTTATGGAGACCAGAACTGTACACCGTGCTCCCAGTCTTGTCTAACTGAGGGATATGGAGACCAGAACTGTGCACAATGCTCCCAGTGGGGGCTAACCCAAGGATATGGAGACCAGAACTGTGCACAGTGCTCCCAGTGAGTTCTGACTGAGGGATTTGAGACCAGAACTGTGCACAGTGCTCCCAGTGTGGTCTAACTGAGGGATATGGAGACCAGAACTGTGCACAGTGCTCCCAGTGTTGTCTAACCGTGGAATATCGAGACCAGAACTGTGCACAGTGCTCCCAGTGGGGTCTAACTGAGGGATATGGAGACCAGAACGGTGCAAAGTGCTCCCACTGGGGTCTAATTGAGGGATATGAAGACCAGAACTGTGCACAGTGCTCCCAGTGTAGTCTAACTGCGGGATATGGAGACCAGAACTGTACACCGTGCTCCCAGTGTGGTCTAACTGGAGGATATGGAGACCAGAACTGTACACAGTGCTCCCAGTGTGGTCTGACTGGAGGATATGGAGAACAGAACTGTACACAGTGCTCCCAGTGAGTTCTGACTGAGGGATATGGAGACCAGAACATGTGCACAGTGCTCCCAGTGTGGTCTAACTGAGGATATGGAGACCAGAACTGTGCACAGTGCTCCCAGTGTGGTATAACTGGAGGATATGGAGACCAGAACAGTGCACAGTGCTTCCAGTGTGGTCTAACTGGAGGATATGGAGACCAGAACTGTACACAGTGCTCCCAGTGTGGTCTAACTGAGGGATATGGAGACCAGAACTGTGCACAGTGCTCCCACTGTGGTCTAACTGAGGGATATGGAGACCAGAACTGTGCACAGTGCTCCCAGTGTGGTCTAACTGAGGGATATAGAGACCAGAACTGTGCACAGTGCTCCCAGTGTGGTCTAACTGAGGGATATGGAGACCAGAACTGTGCACAGTGCTCCCAGTGTGGTCTAACCGAGGGATATGGAGGACAGAACTGTGCACAGTGCTCCCAGTGTGGTCTAACCAAGGGATATGGAGACCAGAACTGTGCACAGTGCTCCCAGTGTGGCTTAACCGAGGGATATGGAGACCAGAACTGTGCACAGTGCTCCCAGTGTGGTGCTAACGAGGGATATGGAGACCAGAATCTGCTGCACGGTGCTCCCAGTGTGGTCTAACTGCGGGATATGGAGACCAGAACTGTGCACAGTGCTCCCAGTGTGGTCTAACCGAGGGATATGGAGACCAGTACTGTGCACAGTGCTCCCAGTGTGGTCTAACCGAGGGATATGGGACACAGAACTTTGCACAGTGCTCCCAGTGTGGTCTAACTGAGGGATATGGAGACCAGAACTGGGCACAGTTCTCCCAGTGCGGGCTAACCCAGGGATATGGAGACCAGACCTGTGCACAGTGCTCCCAGTATGGTCTGACTGAGGGATATAGAGACCAGAACTGTGCACAGTGCTCCCAGTGGGTGCTAACCCAAGGATATGGAGACCAGAACTGTGCAAAGTGCTCCCACTGGGGTCTAACTGAGGGATATGGAGACCAGAAGTGTGCACAGTGCTCCCAGTGTTGTCTAACCGTGGAATATCGAGACCAGAACTGTGCACAGTGCTCCCAGCGGGGTCTAACTGAGGGATATGGAGACCAGAACGGTGCAAAGTGCTCCCACTGGGGTCTAATTGAGGGATATGGAGACCAGAACTGTGCACAGTGCTCCCAGTGTGGTCCAACTGAGGGATATGGAGACCAGAACGGTGCACAGTGCTCCCAGTGTGGTCTAACTGAGGGATATGGAGACCAGAATTGTGCACAGTGCTCCCAGTGTGGTCTAACCGAGGGATATAGAGACTAGAACTGTGCACAGTGCTCCCAGTGCGGTCTAACCGAGGGATATGGAGACCAGAACTGTGCACAGTTCTCCCAGTGTGGTCTAAATGAGGGATATGGAGACCGGAACTGTGCACAGTGCTCCCAGTGTGGAGTAACCGAGGGATATGGAGACCAGAACTGCTGCACAGTGCTCCCAGTGTGGTCTAACTGGAGGATATGGAGATCAGAACTGTGCACAGTGCTCCCAGTGTGGTATAACTGGAGGAATATGGAGACCAGAACAGTGCACAGTGCTCCCAGTGTGGTCTAACTGGAGGATATGGAGACCAGAACTGTACACTGTGCTCCCAGTGTGGTATAACCGAGGATATGGAGACCAGAACTGTGCACAGTGCTCCCAGTGTGGTCGAACCGAGGTAGATGGAGTACCAGAACTGTGCACAGTGCTTCCAGTGTGGTCCAACTGAGGGATATGGAGACCAGAAGTGTGCACAGTGCTCCCAGTGTGGTCTAACCGAGGGATATGGAGACCAGAACTGTGAACACTGCTCCCAGTGTGGTGTACCGAGGGATTATGGAGACCAGAAACTCTGCACAGGTGCTCCCAGTGTGGTCTAACCGAGGGATATGGAGAGCAGAACTGTGCACAGTGCTCCCAGTGTGGTCTAACTGAGGGATATAGAGACCAGAACTGTGCACAGTGCTCCCAGTGGGGGCTAACCCAAGGATATGGAGACCAGAAGTGTGCACAGTGCTCCCAGTGGTGGCTAACCCAAGGATATGGAGACCAGAACTGTGCACAGTGCTCTGTGAGTTCTGACTGAGGGATATGGAGACCAGAACTGTGCACAGTGCTCCCAGTGTGGTCTAACCGAGGGATGTGGAGACCAGAATGGTGCACAGTTCTCCCAGTGTGGTCTAACTGGAGGATATGGAGACCAGAAGTGTGCACAGTTCTCCCAGTGTGGTCTAACTGAGGGATATGGAGACCAGAACTGTGCACAGTGCTCCCAGTGGGGTCTAACCGAGGGATATGGAGACCAGAACGGTGCAAAGTGCTCCCACTGGGGTCTAAATGAGGGATATGGAGACCAGAACTGTGCACAGTGCTCCCAGTGTGGTCTAACTGAGGGATATGGAGACCAGAACTGTGCACAGTGCTCCCACTGGGGTCTAACTGAGGGATATGGAGACCAGAACTGTGCACAGTGCTCCCACTGTGGTCTAACTGAGGGATATGGAGACCAGAACTGTGCACAGTGCTCCCAGTGTGGTCTAACCGAGGTATATGGAGTCGAGAACTGTGCACAGTGCTCCAAGTGTGCTATAACTGGATGATATGGAGACCAGAAGTGTGCACAGTGCTCCCAGTGTGGTCTAACTGAGGGATATGGAGACCAGAACTGTGCACAGTGCTCCCAGTGGAGTCTAACCGAGGGATATGGAGATCAGAACTCTGCACAGTGCTCCCAGTGTGGTCTAACCGAGGGTTATGGAGACCAGAACTGTGCACAGTGCTGCCAGTGTGGTCTAACTGAGGGATGTGGAGTCCAGAACTGTGCACAGTGCTCCCAGTGTGGTCTAACCGAGGGATATGGAGACCAGAACTGTGCACAGTGCTCCCAGTGTGGTCTAACCGAGGGATATGGAGACCAGAACTGTGCACAGTGCTCCCAGTGTGGTCTAACTGAGGGATATGGAGATCAGAACTGTGCACAGTGCTCCCAGTGTGGTCTAAACGAGGGATATGGAGACCAGAACTGTGCACTGTGCTCCCACTGGGGTCTAACCGAGGGATATGGAGACCAGAACTGTGCAGTGCTCCCAGTGTGGTCTAACCGAGGGATGTGAGACCAGAACTGTGCACAGTGCTCCCAGTGGAGTCTAACCGAGGGATATGGAGATCAGAACTCTGCACAGTGCTCCCAGTGTGGTCTAACTGAGGGATATGGAGACCAGAACTGTGCACAGTGCTCCCAGTGTGGTCTAACCGAGGGATATGGAGACCATAACTGTGCACAGTGCTCCCACTGGGGTCTAACCGAGAGGATATGGAGACCAGAACTGTGCACAGTGCTCCCACTGTGGTCTAACTGAGGGATATGGAAACCAGAACTGTGCACAGTGCTCCCAGTGTGGTCTAACCGAGGGATATGGAGACCAGAACTGTGCACAGTGCTCCCAGTGTGGTCTAACTGAGGGATATGGAGACCAGAACTGTGCACAGTGCTCCCAGTGTGGTCTAACTGAGGGATATGGAGACCAGAACTGTGCACAGTGCTCCCAGTGTGGTCTAACCGAGGGATATGGAGACCAGAACTGTGCACAGTGCTCCCAGTGTGGTCTAACTGAGGGATATGGAGACCAGAACTGTGCACAGTGCTCCCAGTGTGGTCTAACCGAGGGATATGGAGACCAGAACTGTGCACAGTGCTCCCAGTGTGGTCTAACTGAGGGATATGGAGACCAGAACTGTGCACAGTGCTCCCAGTGTGGTCTAACTGAGGGATATGGAGACCAGAACTGTGCACAGTGCTCCCAGTGTGGTCTAACCGAGGGATATGGAGACCAGAACTGTGCACAGTGCTCCCAGTGTGGTCTAACCGAGGGATATGGAGACCAGAACTGTGCACAGTGCTCCCAGTGTGGTCTAACTGGAGGATATGGAGACCAGAACTGTACACAGTGCTCCCAGTGTGGTCTGACTGGAGGATATGGAGAACAGAACTATACACAGTGCTCCCAGTGTGGTCTGACTGAGGGATATGGAGACCAGAACAGTGTACAGTGCTCCCAGTGTGGTCTAACTGGAGGATATGGAGACCAGAACAGTGCACAGTGCTCCCAGTGTGGTCTAACTGGAGGATATGGAGACCAGAACTGTACACAGTGCTCCCACTGTGGTCTAACTGAGGGATATGGAGACCAGAACTGTGCACAGTGCTCCCAGTGTGGTCTAATCGAGGTATATGGAGTCGAGAACTGTGCACAGTGCTCCCAGTGTGGTCCAACTGAGGGATATGGAGACCAGAATTGTGCACAGTGCTCCCAGTGTGGTCTAACCGAGGGATATGGAGACCAGAACTGTGAACACTGCTCCCAGTGCGGTCTAACCGAGGGATATGGAGACCAGAACTGTGCACAGTGCTCCCAGTGTCGTGTAACCGAGGGTTATGGAGACCAAAACTCTGCACGGTGCTCCCAGTGTGGTCTAACCAAGGGATATGGAGACCAAAACTGTGCACAGTGCTCCCCGTGTGGTCTAACCGAGGGATATGGAGACCAGAACTGTGCACAGTGCTCCCCGTGTGGTCTAACCGAGGGATATGGAGACCAGTACTGTGCACAGTGCTCCCAGTGTGGTCTAACTGCGGGATATGGAGACCAGAACTGTGCACAGTGCTCCCACTGGGGTCTAACCGAGGGATATGGAGACCAGAACTGTGCACAGTGCTCCCAGTGCGGTGTAACCGAGGGTTATGGAGACCAAAACTCTGCACGGTGCTCCCAGTGTGGTCTAACCGAGGGATATGGAGAGCAGAACTGTGCACAGTGCTCCCAGTGTGCTCTAACTGAGGGATATAGAGACCAGAACTGTGCACAGTGCTCCCAGTGGGGGCTAACCCAAGGATATGGAGACCAAAAGTGTGCACAGTGCTCCCAGTGAGGCCTGACTGAGGGATTTGAGACCAGAACTGGGCACAGTGCTCCTAGTGTGGTCTAACCATGGGATATGGAGACCAGAACTGTGCAAAGTGCTCCCACTGGGGTCTAACTGAGGGATATGGAGACCAGAACTGTGCACAGTGCTCCCAGTATGGTCTAACTGAGGGATATGGAGACCAGAACTGTGCACAGTGCTCCCACTGGGGTCTAACTGAGGGATATGGAGACCAGAACTGTGCACAGTGCTCCCAGTGTGGTCTGACTGAGGGATATGGAGACCAGAACTGTGCACAGTGCTCCCAGTGTGGTCTAACTGAGGGATATGGAGACCAGAACTGTGCACAGTGCTCCCAGTGTGGTCTAACCAACGGATATGAAGACCAGAACTGTGCACAGTGCTCCCAGTGTGGTCTAACTGGAGGATATGGAGACCAGAACTGTACACCGTGCTCCCAGTGTTGTCTAACTGAGGGATATGGAGACCAGAACTGTGCACAATGCTCCCAGTGGGGGCTAACCCAAGGATATGGAGACCAGAACTGTGCACAGTGCTCCCAGTGAGTTCTGACTGAGGGATTTGAGACCAGAACTGTGCACAGTGCTCCCAGTGTGGTCTAACTGAGGGATATGGAGACCAGAACTGTGCACAGTGCTCCCAGTGTTGTCTAACCGTGGAATATCGAGACCAGAACTGTGCACAGTGCTCCCAGTGGGGTCTAACTGAGGGATATGGAGACCAGAACGGTGCAAAGTGCTCCCACTGGGGTCTAATTGAGGGATATGAAGACCAGAACTGTGCACAGTGCTCCCAGTGTAGTCTAACTGCGGGATATGGAGACCAGAACTGTACACCGTGCTCCCAGTGTGGTCTAACTGGAGGATATGGAGACCAGAACTGTACACAGTGCTCCCAGTGTGGTCTGACTGGAGGATATGGAGAACAGAACTGTACACAGTGCTCCCAGTGTGGTCTGACTAAGGGATATGGAGACCAGAACAGTGTACAGTGCTCCCAGTGTGGTCTAACTGGAGGATATGGAGATCAGAACTGTGCACAGTGCTCCCAGTGTGGTATAACTGGAGGAAATGGAGACCAGAACAGTGCACAGTGCTTCCAGTGTGGTCTAACTGGAGGATATGGAGACCAGAACTGTACACAGTGCTCCCAGTGTGGTCTAACTGAGGGATATGGAGACCAGAACTGTGCACAGTGCTCCCACTGTGGTCTAACTGAGGGATATGGAGACCAGAACTGTGCACAGTGCTCCCAGTGTGGTCTAACTGAGGGATATAGAGACCAGAACTGTGCACAGTGCTCCCAGTGTGGTCTAACTGAGGGATATGGAGACCAGAACTGTGCACAGTGCTCCCAGTGTGGTCTAACCGAGGTAGATGGAGTCGAGAACTGTGCACAGTGCTCCCAGTGTGGTCTAACCGAGGGATATGGAGACCAGAACTGTGAACACTGCTCCCAGTGCGGTCTAACCGAGGGATATGGAGACCAGAACTGTGCACAGTGCTCCCAGTGTGGTGTAACCGAGGGATATGGAGACCAAATCTCTGCACGGTGCTCCCAGTGTGGTCTAACTGCGGGATATGGAGACCAGAACTGTGCACAGTGCTCCCCGTGGTCTAACCGAGGGATATGGAGACCAGTACTGTGCACAGTGCTCCCAGTGTGGTCTAACCGAGGGATATGGACACCAGAACTTTGCACAGTCCTCCCAGTGTGGTCTAACGGAGGGATATGGAGACCAGAACTGGGCACAATTCTCCCAGTGCGGGCTAACCCAGGGATATGGAGACCAGACCTGTGCACAGTGCTCCCAGTATGGTCTGACTGAGGGATATAGAGACCAGAACTGTGCACAGTGCTCCCAGTGGGTGCTAACCCAAGGATATGGAGACCAGAACTGTGCAAAGTGCTCCCACTGGGGTCTAACTGAGGGATATGGAGACCAGAAGTGTGCACAGTGCTCCCAGTGTTGTCTAACCGTGGAATATCGAGACCAGAACTGTGCACAGTGCTCCCAGCGGGGTCTAACTGAGGGATATGGAGACCAGAACGGTGCAAAGTGCTCCCACTGGGGTCTAATTGAGGGATATGGAGACCAGAACTGTGCACAGTGCTCCCAGTGTGGTCCAACTGAGGGATATGGAGACCAGAACGGTGCACAGTGCTCCCAGTGTGGTCTAACTGAGGGATATGGAGACCAGAATTGTGCACAGTGCTCCCAGTGTGGTCTAACCGAGGGATATAGAGACTAGAACTGTGCACAGTGCTCCCAGTGCGGTCTAACCGAGGGATATGGAGACCAGAACTGTGCACAGTTCTCCCAGTGTGGTCTAAATGAGGGATATGGAGACCGGAACTGTGCACAGTGCTCCCAGTGTGGAGTAACCGAGGGATATGGAGACCAGAACTCTGCACGGTGCTCCCAGTGTGGTCTAACTGGAGGATATGGAGATCAGAACTGTGCACAGTGCTCCCAGTGTGGTATAACTGGAGGAAATGGAGACCAGAACAGTGCACAGTGCTCCCAGTGTGGTCTAACTGGAGGATATGGAGACCAGAACTGTACACTGTGCTCCCAGTGTGGTATAACCGAAGGATATGGAGACCAGAACTGTGAACAGTGCTCCCAGTGTGGTCTAACCGAGGTAGATGGAGTCGAGAACTGTGCACAGTGCTTCCAGTGTGGTCCAACTGAGGGATATGGAGACCAGAATTGTGCACAGTGCTCCCAGTGTGGTCTAACCGAGGGATATGGAGACCAGAACTGTGAACACTGCTCCCAGTGTGGTGTAACCGAGGGTTATGGAGACCAAAACTCTGCACGGTGCTCCCAGTGTGGTCTAACCGAGGGATATGGAGAGCAGAACTGTGCACAGTGCTCCCAGTGTGGTCTAACTGAGGGATATAGAGACCAGAACTGTGCACAGTGCTCCCAGTGGGGGCTAACCCAAGGATATGGAGACCAGAAGTGTGCACAGTGCTCCCAGTGGTGGCTAACCCAAGGATATGGAGACCAGAACTGTGCACAGTGCTCTGTGAGTTCTGACTGAGGGATATGGAGACCAGAACTGTGCACAGTGCTCCCAGTGTGGTCTAACCGAGGGATGTGGAGACCAGAATGGTGCACAGTTCTCCCAGTGTGGTCTAACTGGAGGATATGGAGACCAGAAGTGTGCACAGTGCTCCCAGTGTGGTCTAACTGAGGGATATGGAGACCAGAACTGTGCACAGTGCTCCCAGTGGGGTCTAACCGAGGGATATGGAGACCAGAACGGTGCAAAGTGCTCCCACTGGGGTCTAAATGAGGGATATGGAGACCAGAACTGTGCACAGTGCTCCCAGTGTGGTCTAACTGAGGGATATGGAGACCAGAACTGTGCACAGTGCTCCCACTGGGGTCTGACTGAGGGATATGGAGACCAGAACTGTGCACAGTGCTCCCACTGTGGTCTAACTGAGGGATATGGAGACCAGAACTGTGCACAGTGCTCCCAGTGTGGTCTAACCGAGGTATATGGAGTCGAGAACTGTGCACAGTGCTCCAAGTGTGGTATAACTGGATGATATGGAGACCACAACTGTGCAGTGCTCCCAGTGTGGTCTAACCGAGGGATGTGAAGAAAAGAACTGTGCAAAGTGCTCCCAGTGGAGTCTAACCGAGGGATATGGAGATCAGAACTCTGCACAGTGCTCCCAGTGTGGTCTAACCGAGGGTTATGGAGACCAGAACTGTGCACAGTGCTGCCAGTGTGGTCTAACTGAGGGATGTGGAGTCCAGAACTGTGCACAGTGCTCCCAGTGTGGTCTAACCGAGGGATATGGAGACCAGAACTGTGCACAGTGCTCCCAGTGTGGTCTAACCGAGGGATATGGAGACCAGAACTGTGCACAGTGCTCCCAGTGTGGTCTAACTGAGGGATATGGAGATCAGAACTGTGCACAGTGCTCCCAGTGTGGTCTAAACGAGGGATATGGAGACCAGAACTGTGCACTGTGCTCCCACTGGGGTCTAACCGAGGGATTTGGAGACCAGAACTGTGCAGTGCTCCCAGTGTGGTCTAACCGAGGGATGTGAAGACAAGAACTGTGCACAGTGCTCCCAGTGGAGTCTAACCGAGGGATATGGAGATCAGAACTCTGCACAGTGCTCCCAGTGTGGTCTAACTGAGGGATATGGAGACCAGAACTGTGCACAGTGCTCCCAGTGTGGTCTAACCGAGGGATATGGAGACCATAACTGTGCACAGTGCTCCCACTGGGGTCTAACCGAGAGATATGGAGACCAGAATTGTGCACAGTGCTCCCAGTGTGGTCTAACTGAGGGATATGGAGACCAGAACTGTGCACAATGCTCCCAGTGTAGTCCCATGGACTAGTGGGAGATGTGGCTGTCTCAGCGTCTGCAGGTCCACCATCCCACCCCCGGCTCGTGTTTACCCATTACGAGGGCAACCCCATTCCCTGCCTGTGTGCCCCCGGACCACCCATAACCCCCATTGTCTGACGGGCCCTCTGTTCGTGCGGCTGGAGGCTATCGCTAATAGTGGATTGGCAATCGTGGTTAAGTGAGAACTTCACACAGCCCGGTTAGAATCCCTTGGGCGGGCCATGTAGCATGTGAGAGTCCTTGGCCAGCATTCTAATCACACCTTTATGCCTGAACACTGCGGGAGGCAACACCACACACACAGCAGCCAACACCAGGGGAAGGGAGATATTCACAGCCGGATGTTGGGTGAGTGTCATGTGGAGGGAATCAACGCCCGGCACATGCAACATTACCTGTGGGTGACTGGGGTACGAGGTGTGGGGTTCGGTGAGCAGGGGCCCCCACTGTGGAGGCCCTCATCCTCGTCCACTTCACATAGGACATGGCCTCGCCTGATATCTCCCTTCACCCTCCTCCTTTCAACCCCTCCACCCCCCCCCCCCTCTCCCTTAAGCGTCTTATTTCCCATCTTCGCTCCCCCCACCCCCCCCCCCCCCCCCCGGTCAGCGGGTCAATATTGAGGGCAGGGTGGTGATGATAACACACTGAGAGCTGGGCACTGGTGCTCCACAATCTACACCACAGTCTGACCTCTGCTTGTCTGCTGAGTGCTCGCTCACACCCATCACCTGCACGATGTGTGTCCGGGGAGGCGGGGAAGGGGGGATATGTCTAGGACCATCATGCCTGGGGAATGGAGGCAAGGGATTGGTGCACAGCCTGTATCCGGAGGAAAGTGACCTGGGCGTCAGATTTCTCAAGTGCAACATATTTTAATGCTGTAGATATGTGTCCCCAACTGCTCCGAGCCCCCGATGGTGTCGTCCTCCCTCCCACATCCAGCCCAACCCTCCCCCCGCACCCCTTCATCGCTCCATCCCCCTTCCCCACCCCCTCCCCCCCTGCCCAGTGCCCTCTCAGTGACTCTCGACCTGCTCGGCCTACTGTGCTCGACCCCTGCACCTTATGTGTCCCCAGGATGCACGTCAGAGGTGGAGACAGCCTTTTGCCTACCGCGTACCGTGGTCTTTGATGCCCCTAGCGGACCTCTTCCGGGGGCCCTGGGATCGGTGGGCCCCGGGGTACTTGCGGGCGGTGGCACATGCCCCACTGTGCCGCCCTGTCCCATGTGCTGACTTTGAAATGTTAGGGGGTGGGTCCCATGGGGGCTGGTGGCTGCTATCGCCACTCCATGCTGCGGCTCCAGGTTGGCACCTAGCGCCCTCTCCTCCCAGTTGGGGGCCTGGGCTTCACCTCGGAATGGAGGTTCAGCTGGAGCGACCCCCTGCTGCCCCCTGGATCTGCCATCCCTGGCACCATGATGTTGACGCCCTCGGAATTGATGCTCCTCAGTGACTGGGACATGTTCTGCAGCATCTCAGAGAGGTCCACCTGGGACTGGGACATGTCCCCAGCGAGTGGGGCAGGCTGTCGAGACCCTCAGCCATGGCCATCACCGGCTGTGCGACGCCTTGGACACCTTGGCTCATGGTGCTGACGCGTGCACCAGGCACTCCATTGCGGTCGCCACCCGCGCAGTGTTGGCCTCAGTTCCGAGGATTGCCGGAACCATCTCCTGCGTCCGTAGTCACTGGGAATCCTCCAGGTGGCTGTGGATGGCTGGAGTGTCGTTGACATCTCTGCTGAATACCAGGGTCCCGCCCTAATGTGTTCATCAGCTCCGGGATAGCCTGCTCCAGGGGCTCAGCATCTGACTGGGACCCATCTGGGTCCAGGGATTCAGCAGACCTCCTACTGCTGTCTCGCCTGGGGGTTCCTGCCTCCCCCTGATGTGCATCAGGAGCAGTGCGGTGGTCACCAGACTGAGCCCCAGAAGCCTGACCACGACCGCTGCACGGCAGCACAGTGGGTAGTACAATTGCTTCACAGCTCCAGGGTCCCAGTTTCGATTCCGGCTTGGGTCACTGTCTGTGCGGAGTCTGCACGTCCTCCCCGTGTCTGCGTGGGTTTCCTCCGGGTGCTCCGGTTTACTCCCACAGTCCAAAGATGTGCAGGTTAGGTGGGTTAGCCATGATAAATTGTCCTTAGTGTCCAAAAATTGCCCTTAGTATTGGGTGGGGTTACTGGGTTACTGGGTTATGGGGATAGGGTGGAGGTGTGGACCTTGGGTAGGGTGCTCTTTTCAAGAGCCGGTGCAGACTCGATGGGCCGAATGGTCTCCTTCTGCACTTTAAATTCTGTGATCTATGTCCCACCGAGGTGTGTGTATCTGCGTTGGTGGAGGGTGTGGATGACAGCTGTGTGGCGAATATGCTGGTCTCTCAGTGTCTGCGTGGGTTCCCTCTGG
Organism: Scyliorhinus canicula; assembly: GCF_902713615.1. Classification (NCBI taxonomy): domain Eukaryota; kingdom Metazoa; phylum Chordata; class Chondrichthyes; order Carcharhiniformes; family Scyliorhinidae; genus Scyliorhinus; species Scyliorhinus canicula. The sequence continues at coordinate 94,093,121 of NC_052165.1, read as the reverse complement.
TTTGCACCTGATTCCTCCCACAGTCCAAAGATGTGCAGTTTTGGTGGATTGGCCATGATCAATGTGCGGGGTTACAGCAATAGGAGGGTCTTTTGGAGGGTCGGTGAAGACCCCATGGTGCGACTAGTCTCCCAGGTGTCTCTCTGTCTCTGTGTAACTTGGCTTATCGCTGTCTCCATGCCTCACACTCTTTCTCTTTGCCTCTCTGTGACTTTCTATTTGTTTCTGTCCCTCTCCCTTGCTGTAAAACTCTCTTCTCTCTCTGCCCTCCCCCTCTCTCTGTCCTCCATGTGACTGGTGGCCACCATAACACACACACACACACACACAGATATGTAAAATATCCAGTTCAGAACAGATCTGCAAAGGGTATTTGGCAATTTGCCATGGATTACTCTGATGATATTTGCCATTCAGCAGTTGAGAGTCTTGTTCCCACAGACAGGCCCCTATTCAAGGGACAGCTCATCGCTCACTCTTTGAGGACTGATGTCAGACAGGATGGAGCCCGGCGACAGTTCAGTTCCGTGTCCTGGTTAAATACTTAACAGACTGGAGGAAATGTCTCAGAGTGGCCAGTGATCGTCACAGCTCCGATGGCCAAAGGTGGAACGTGTCACAACCACATTGCATCATGTCCAACTCCCAAGGTTTTACCCCAATCCTGTCCACATCCTGTGTCGTCTAATCTACAGCTCATGCCCAACCCTGGGGTGGCTTCAAATAGCCGATCGATAGATAGAGATAGAGAAATACAGCACAGAACAGGCCCTTCGGCCCACGATGTTGCGCCGAACGTTTGTCCTAGGTTAATCATAGAATTTTGGACAATTTTTCATGGCCAATCCACCCAACCTGCACATCTTTGGACTGTGGGAGGAAACCGGAGTACCCGGAGGAAACCCACGCAGTCACGGGGAGGATGTGCAGACTCCACACAGACAGTGACCCAAGTCGAAATCGAACTTGGGACCCTGGAGCTTGTGCTTTCCACAATGCTACCGTGCTGCCCTTAAGAAGTTAACCTACACTCCATTATTCTACCCTAATCCAAGTACCTATCCAATAGCCGCTTGAAGGTCCCTAACTTTTCCGACTCAACTACTACCACAGGCAGTGCATTCCATGCCCCCACTACTCTCTGGGTAAAGAACCTACCTCTGACATCCCCTCTATATCTTCCACCATTTATCTTAAATTTATGTCCCCTTGTAATGGTGTGTTCCACCCGGGGAAAAAGTCTCTGACTGTCTACTCTATCTATTCCCCTGATCATCTTATAAACCTCTATCAAGTCGCCCCTCATCCTTCTCCGTTCTAATGAGAAAAGGCCTAGCACCCTCAACCTTTCCTCGTATGACCTACTCTCCATTCCAGGCAACATCCTGGTAAATCTCCTTTGCACCTTTTCCAAAGCTTCCACATCCTTCCTAAAATGAGGTGACCAGAACTGCACACAGTACTCCAAATGTGGCCTGACCAAGGTTTTGTACAGCTGCATCATCACCTCACGGCTCTTAAATTCAATCCCTCTGCTAATGAACGCTAGCACACCATAGGCCTTCTTCACAGCTCTATCCACTTGAGTGGCAACTTTCAAAGAACTATGAACATAGACCCCAAGATCTCTCTGCTCCTCCACATTGCCAAGAACCCTACCATTAACCCTGTATTCCGCATTCAGATTTGTCCTTCCAAAATGGACAACCTCACACTTGTCAGGGTTAAACTCCATCTGCCACTTCTCAGCCCAGCTCTGCATTCTATCTATGTCTCTTTGAAGCCGACAACAGCCCTCCTCACTATCCACAACTCCACCAATCTTCGTATCATCTGCAAATTTACTGACCCACCCTTCAACTCCCTCATCCAAGTCGTTAATGAAAATCACAAACAGCAGAGGACCCAGAACTGATCCCTGCGGTACGCCACTGATAACTGGGCTCCAGGCTGAATATTTGCCATCCACCACCACTCTCTGTCTTCTATCGGTTAGCCAGTTTGTTATCCAACTGGCCAAATTTCCCACTATCCCATGCCTCCTTACTTTCTGCATAAGCCTACCATGGGGAACCTTATCAAATGCCTTACTAAAATCCATGTACACTACATCCACTGCTTTACCTTCATCCACATGCTTGATCACCTCCTCAAAGAATTCAATAAGACTTGTAAGGCAAGACCTACCCCTCACAAATCCGTGCTGACTATCCCTAATCAAGCAATGCCTTTCCAGATGCTCAGAAATCCTATCCCTCAGTACCCTTTCCATTACTTTGCCTACCACCGAAGTAAGACTAACTGGCCTGTAATTCCCAGGGTTATCCCTATTCCCTTTTTTGAACAGGGGCACGACATTCGCCACTCTCCAATCCTCTGGTACAACCCCTGTTGACAGCGAGGACGAAAAGATCATTGCCAACGGCTCTGCAATTTCATTTCTTGCTTCCCATAGAATCCTTGGATATATCCCGTCAGGCCCGGGGGACTTTTCTATCCTCAAGTTTTTCAAAACGCGCAACACATCTTCCTTCCTGACAAGTATCTCCTCAAGCTTATCAGTCTGCTTCACGCTGCCCTCTCCAACAATATGGCCCCTCTCGTTTGTAAATACTGACGAAAAATACTTGTTCAAGACCTCTCCTATCTCTTCAGACTCAATACACAATCTCCCGCTACTGTCCTTAATCGGACCTACCCTCGCTCTAGTCATTCTCATATTTCTCACATATGTGTAAAAGGCCTTGGGGTTTTCCTTGATCCTACCCGCCAAAGATTTTTCATGCCCTCTCTTAGCTCTCCTAATCCCTTTCTTCAGTTCCCTCCTGGCTATCCTGTATCCCTCCAGCGCCCTGTCTGAACCTTGTTTCTTCAGCCTTACATAAGTCTCCTTCTTCCTCTTAACAAGACATTCAACCTCTCTTGTCAACCATGGTTCCCCTCACTCGACCATCTCTTCCCCGCCTGACAGGGACATACATATCAAAGACACGCAGTACCTGTTCCTTGAACAAGTTCCACATTTCACTTGTGTCCTTCCCTGACAGCCTATGTTCCCAACTTCTGCACTTCAATTCTTGTCTGACAGCATTGTATTTACCCTTCCCCCAATTATAAACCTTGCCCTGTTGCTCGCACCTATCCCTCTCCATTACTAAAGTGAAAGTCACAGAATTGTGGTCACTACCTCCAAAATGCTCCCCCACTAACAAATCTATCACCTGCCCTGGTTCATTACCAAGTACTAAATCCAATATGGCCTCCCCTCTGGTCGGACAATCTACATACTGTGTTAGAAAAGCTTCCTGGACACACTGCACAAACACTACCCCATCCAAACTATTTGATCTAAAGAGTTTCCACTCAATGTTTGGGAAGTTGAAGTCGCCCATGACTACTACCCTGTGACTTCTGCACCTTTCCAAAATCTGTTTCCCAATCTGTTCCTCCACATCTCTGCTGCTATTGGGGGGCCTATAGAAAACTCCCAACAAGGTGACTGCTCCTTTCCTATTTCTAACTTCAACCCATATTACCTCAGTAGGCAGATCCCCCTCGAACTGCCTTTCTGCAGCTGTTATACTATCTCTAATTAACAATGCCACCCCGCCCACCTCTTTTACCATCCTCCCTAATCTTGTTGAAACATCTATAACCAGGGACCTCCAACAACCATTTCTGCCCCTCTTCTATCCAAGTTTCCGTGATGGCCACCACATCGTAGTCCCAAGTACAGATCCATGCCTTAAGTTCACCCACCTTATTCCTGATGCTTCTTGCATTAAAGTATACACACTTCAACCCATCTCCTTGCCTGCAAGTACTCTCCTTTGTCATTGTTACCTTCCCCACTGCATCACCACGTGCTTTGGCATCCTGACTATCGTCTACCTTAGTTGCTGGACTACAGATCCGGTTCCCATTCCCCTGCCAAATTAGTTTAAACCCTCCCGAGGAGTACTAGAAAACCTCCCCCCCAGGATATTGGTGCCCCTCTGGTTCAGATGCAACCCGTCCTGCTTGTACAGGTCCCACCTTCCCCAGAATGCGCTCCAATTATCCAAATACCTGAAGCCCTCCCTCCTACACCATTCCTACAGCCACGTGTTCAACTGCACTCTCTCCCTATTCCTAGCCTCGCTATCACGTGGCACCGGCAACAAACCAGAGATGACAACTCTGTCTGTCCTGGCCTTTAACTTCCAGCCTAACTCCCTAAACTTGTTTATTACCTCCACACCCTTTTTCCTACCGACATCGTTGGTACCAATGTGCACCACGACTTCTGGCTGCTCACCCTCCCCCTTCAGGATCCTGAAGACACGATCAGAGACATCCCTGGTCCTGGCACCCGGGAGGCAACATACCTTTCGGGAGTCTCGCTCGCGACCACAGAATCTCCTATCTATTCCCCTAATCATTGAATCTCCTATTACTATTGCTTTTCTATGCTCCCCCCTTCCCTTCTGATCCCCAGAGCTAGACTCAGTGCCAGAGACCTGGCCGCTGGGGCCTTCCCCCGGTAGGTCATCCCCCCCAACAGCATCCAAAACGGTATACTTGTTTTGAAGGGGAACGGCCACGAGGGATCCCTGCACTGTCTGCCTGTTAGCTTTCTTTCCCCTGACTGTAACCCAGCTACTCTTGTCCAGTACCTTTGGTGTGGCTACCTCCCTGTAACTCTTCTCTATGACCCCCTCTGCCTCCCGGATGATCCGAAGTTCATCCAGCTCCAGCTCCAGTACCTTAACACGGTCTCTGAGGAGCTGGAGTTGGGTGCACTTCCCGCAGGTATAGTCAGCGGGGACACCAGTGGTATCCCTCACCACCTACATCCTACAGGAGAAGCATGCAACTGCCCTAGCCTCCATCCCCTCTTACTTTACAGAATTAGCTGCCCCTTGGACCAACTGGAACTCCGCCCTCCGACTCCACTTCCAGTCAGCTGTACTCTAAACTCCTGGCTCCCTTCACGCTCTTTGATAAATATATGAAATTAAATGTCAGGAGCACCTTACTCCCTCCTCACCTAACTCCCTCAGTCACCAAACTCTCACTGTAGCACTCAAATGCCACAAGCTCAGCTCTCCAGTGCAAACCTAATGTTTGGCTGTTCAACCATTCGGCCCATCTAGTCATTGCAGTTGGGGTTGGAAGGCAGAGAGGCGTCATTGTTGGCTTGAACCCCAACCCCCCCTCAGGGAAGAGAGGATGGAGAGACTTGGGGGGGGGGCAATGGAAAGGGTTTTGAAGTGACATATGTTGACCCCAGACCTCTGGGTTGCACCTGATTCCTCCCACAGTCCAAAGATGTGCAGTTTTGGTGGATTGGCCATGATCAATGTGCGGGGTTACAGCAATAGGAGGGTCTTTTGGAGGGTCGGTGAAGACCCCATGGTGCGACTAGTCTCCCAGGTGTCTCTCTGTCTCTGTGTAACTTGGCTTATCGCTGTCTCCATGCCTCACACTCTTTCTCTTTGCCTCTCTGTGACTTTCTATTTGTTTCTGTCCCTCTCCCTTGCTGTAAAACTCTCTTCTCTCTCTGCCCTCCCCCTCTCTCTGTCCTCCATGTGACTGGTGGCCACCATAACACACACACACACACACACACAGATATATAAAATATCCAGTTCAGAACAGATCTGCAAAGGGTATTTGGCAATTTGCCATGGATTACTCTGATGATATTTGCCATTCAGCAGTTGAGAGTCTTGTTCCCACAGGCAGGTCCCTATTCAAGGGACAGCTCATCGCTCACTCTTTGAGGACTGTTGTCAGACAGGATGGAGACCGGCGACAGTTCAGTTCCGTGTCCTGGTTAAATACTTAACAGACTGGAGGAAATGTCTGAGTGGCCAGTGATCGTCACAGCTCCGATGGCCAAAGGTGGAACGTGTCACAACCACATTGCATCATGTCCAACTCCCAAGGTTTTACCCCAATCCTGTCCACATCCTGTGTCGTCTAATCTACAGCTAATTCCCAACCCTGGGGTGGCTTCAAATAGCCGATCGATGTCGAGGCTGTTCCACCATTCGGCCCATCTAGTCATTGCAGTTGGGGTTGGAAGGCAGAGAGGCGTCATTGTTGGCTTGAACCCCCCCCCCCCCCCCCCCCCCCCTTCAGGGAAGAGAGGATGGAGAGACTTGGTGGGGGGGGGGGGGGGGGCAATGGAAAGGGTTTTGAAGTGACATATGTTGACCCCAGACCAGACCCAACAGTGGCTGGGATACTACACAGGAACCCAAAAATGTTATTTTAATGTTGTCAGACTGTGAGAAGAGGATTCCTCAGTCCAGGAGTGACTTCACAAAAAAAAATAGGGATGTGGTAGATTAAAACAAACTTTATTACCAACATCGTATTAAAATATCTATAACATCACATTGAAAATAACTAACAATTACCCCTTAAACAATACTGTCCAATACAGTGAATACAATACCCTGAACTGCTATCTTTATTCCCACTAAATCAGCAAGAAAATAAACATAAGAACATAAGAACTAGGAGCAGGAGTAGGCCATCTGGCCCCTCGAGCCTGCTCCACCATTCAATGAGATCATGGCTGATCTTTTGTGGACTCAGCTCCACTTTCCGGTCCGAACACCATAACCCTTAATCCCTTTATTCTTCAAAAAACTATCTATATTTACCTTAAAAACATTTAATGAAGGAGCCTCAACTGCTTCACTGGGGAAGGAATTCCATAGATTCACAACCCTTTGGGTGAAGAAGTTCCTCCTAAACTCAGTCCTAAATTTACTTCCCCTTATTTTGAGGCTATGTCCCCTAGCTCTGCTGTCACCCGCCAGTGGAAACAACCTGCCCGCATCCATCCTATCTATTCCCTTCATAATTTTATATGTTTCTATAAGATCCCCCCTCACCCTTCGAAATTCCAATGAGTACAGCCCCAGTCTACTCAACCTCTCCTCGTAATCTAACCCCTTCAGCTCTGGGATTAACCTAGTGATTCTCCTCTGCACACCCTCCAGTGCCAGTACGTCCTTTCTCAAGTAAGGAGACCAAAACTGAACACAATACTCCAGGTGTGGCCTCACTAACACCTTATACAATTGCAACATAACCTCCCTCGTCTTAAAGGGTTTGAGGGGATAGGATAGGCCGAGCAGCCCTGGTGCCCCCCGCAGGACTGAGGCGATGCCCAGGCACCAACCGTCATTGCGGCAGCCATCTTGCTGACCACCTACCCTGGCTCATGGTTCTCCACAGTGACACCGGCCGTATGGGTGCGCCCATCCCGGACCGCAACCCACAGCCCCCGAACACCCCGCCCAACTGGCAGCCACCCATGGAGGAAACCACCCAGGGCCACACCCACGGCAGCCCCGAGTGAGGGCAGTGCCAGCCAACGATGCCTCTGGCAGTAGCGACGGGCGCTAGGACCGGGGGCACAGACGGGGCCATATAACGATGGGACGGGGTCGTTCCAGTTGACGAGTGGGGACCTGTCCGGGATATCGCAGACATCAGTGCACATGTGAGTCAATGCTGTCACAGACGCCCTATATGCACACGCGGACCAGTGCACCCAGTACCATGTGGACCGTGCCCACCAGGATGCCCGTGCAACGGGGTTTACTGCCGTCGTGATGAGCACTGGTGCTCCACATCACACGGTGTCTGACTCCTACCCCCGTAGCACCTTCCACCTGGGTGGTCCCTGCATGCGAGCTGACCAGCCCATCATTCAGCCCGTCAAATCTCTGGGTTGGGGGTGGTGGGGACGTTCGGGGCGGAGGGAGTGGGAAGAGAAGGGAGGGAGGGAGGGGAGCATGGGACATACATGGGGCCTGCACTCATCCCCCAGCCCCCCACTCCCACTGGCCAGCACCGACCATCCCACCCCCACACCCATCAGTCAGAGCGCAGAGGCAGGTTTCAATGGTGTTCACAGGCGTTTATTGTGAACATGTAGACACAGTCTGGGCCCTAGCCCCTACAACTATGCTGTGCCCTGCACCCATGCCAATGTACGGGCCTTAACGCTACGCCTAGATGGTTCCCTAGACGGTACAGCAGGAGTGGAGACAGCCTGCTGTAACCCCTGCCCAGCGACAAGGGCGCGCGTCTCCTGGGGAAACCCGGCCTGCATGGGCACGGCCGCTGCTCGGGCGTCTCGGGTGGCGTGGTGTCTCCCTGTTCTGCCCGCTGCCCACCAGATGCATCAGGGACAGATGGAGAGGGGGTGGGAGTGCGAGGTGCTGCGCTGCACGAGACACCGGCACGGGCCCCATCATCTCCTCGTCCCTCGGGGTGTCCGATGGCTACCGGGCTAATCCATGGGACGGGGATACAGGGAGCGGAGCCACGCCCTGAGGCACCCCCACTAAGGCCCGCTCTGGTCTCGAACTGGGTCTGCAAGTTCACGGCCATGGAGCACAGGGAGTGGACCATCTCCGTCTGGGACTGTGCCACCACACTGAGGGTCCATGCCACATCAGCCAGTGACTGGGCCACGTCCCTTTGGGTCCGGGCCACGTCCCTCGGGGACACCTGCCCCTGGGATTGGGGCACCTCCCTCTGGGACTGGGCCACCTCCCTTTGGGACTGGGCCACCTCCCTCTAGGCCGGGGCCACCTCCCTCTGGGACTGGGCCACCTCCCTCTGGGACTGGGCCACCTCCCTCTGGGACTGGGCCACCTCCCTCTAGGCTGGGGCCACCTCCCTCTGGGACTGGGCCACCTCCCTCTGGGACCGGGCCACCTCCCTCTAGGCCGGGGCCACCTCCCTCTGGGATTGGGCCACCTCCCTCTGGGACTGGGCCACCTCCCTCTGGGATTGGGCCACCTCCCTCTGGGATTGGGCCACCTCCCTCTAGGCCGGGGCCACCTCTCTCTAGGCCGGGGCCACCTCTGTCTGGGACTGGGCCACCTCCCTCTAGGCCGGGGCCACCTCCCTCTGGGACTGGGCCACCTCCCTCTGGGATTGGGCCACCTCCCTCTGGGACTGGGCCACCTCCCTCTGGGATTGGGCCACCTCCCTCTGGGATTGGGCCACCTCCCTCTAGGCCGGGGCCACCTCTCTCTAGGCCGGGGCCACCTCTGTCTGGGACTGGGCCACCTCTCTCTAGGCTGGGGCCACCTCCGTCTGGGATTGGGCCACCTCCCTCTAAGCTGGGGCCACCTCCCTCTGGGACTGGGCCACCTCCCTCTAGGCCGGGGCCACCTCCCTGTGGGACTGGGCCACCTCCCTCTGGGATTGGGCCACCTCCCTCTGGGACTGGGCCACCTCCCTCTAGGTCAGGGCCACCTCCCTCTGGGACTGGGCCATGTCCCTCCAGGACCCAGCCAGCCCGCCCAATGTCTGCCCCACGTCGGCCTACGCCTGGGCTGCAATGCTAAGCTCTCAGCAATGGCCTGCTATGATGGGACCACGCTGAGGAGCGCCGCTGCAATTTCCAGGTGGCTCTGGCACACGGCAGCCTGCGTGAGGGCAGCCCTGTCCTGGGCCTTGGCTCCTGCCTGCACAGAATGCCCCAGGCCTCGCACACCCTGACCCACATCTGACATCGTCGCCCCCATTGCCTCCACCGCGGGTACAGACGCTGCCTACTCACCCTGGCCGCCCTGAGGAGGTTGTGCAGTTTCTTCCTGCCAGTCCGGACGATGTTACCCGTGGTGCTGACCCGCGTCTGTCACCTGCGGCACCTGGTGGCCTTCCTCCCGGGCCGGGTTATAGCGTCTCTGAACCATGGCTCTCCTTCCAGCCATCTTGTGGACTGAGATGGTGTGTGTGTGTGCGCGTGGTGGTGGTGGTGGTGGTGGTGGGGCGGGGGATCATTTAAGTGCGGTTTGGGGCAATCATGGACCCGGTGAATCCGCCGCTCTTCTGCTTGGAACCGGTTGCGTTCCACGTGGCGATGGATGCCAGCCCATTTAGAGTTGCTGAATCGGTGCATCTGTTGTGCCGTTTTTGCTGTCGTCAGAAAACACTGTTTCCACGCCGACATTAGCGCTTAGTCACAGGATCGGAGAATCCAGCCCATGACCCCTGTCAGACCCATGCAGAAACTCTGGCTGTATCTCTCCAGAACGTTTTTCTCAGCTTGTTTCAGCTCCCCATTGTTCTCAGTCAAGGTGCACTGCTATAAAGACTGTTAATCTGGTTTAACTGAACTGCAGTGAGAGCAACACTGTTTGACCTGTACTCACAACTTCATTCAACAACTCCACTGACCTGCTTTCCACAGAATTCCTGATGCATTGGTTCCACCCAGTAATGACATCCACCTACCTAACTGAAATCTAATTAACTCCACAGGGACTCCCCTTCATCCCAGCCATCTGCATCAGCTCAAGCTTTTTAACCATGCTCCAATTGCAGCAGTGGCTCACAAAATACCATTGCCTTTCAAACCCGGGTTTCTTTATGAAACATGACTGCAGCAGTAACACACACATTAATCCAGGTGTTTAACCTTGACGCCACCAAACACCTACAGTAATATATTGAAAATTCCACATTAATCCAAGACAGGAGTCACTTATTGGGGAGTTAATTGTAATCTGGGTGGGTGGGAGGGGAGGTGGGAGCTGTAGAAGGAGTGGCGGGATGTGGGGTGGGGGAGGAAGGTGGCGGCTGAATCTCTGGGTGAACCCAGGCACTGCAGAGAGAGATAGTGGTCCCCCAGTGAGGGTGCTGAGTGAGACTCTGACCCTGAAAAGGGAGCAGCCAGCGTGAAGGGAAAACACGGACCACCAGAAAATGACAGGGTACTTGATTCTCCCCCCCCCCCCCCCCCCCCTCAGCATAGGGTGAGGGGTTGGAGCGTTCTGCAACCTGGAGCGTTACATAAATCTCGGCCCCAAGAGGAACGTGTAACGCCTGGATTGTGGTGACCTGATTTCTTGATGTGCCTTCAGCCAAGGTCAATCCGCCATCTTAACCCAGTCTGGCCAACGTGTGCCTCCGTTCCCTGGAGCGATCCGATTGGTTGCAAGCCGTCCCCGGGCCTCCCCCTCAGATTGTCAGGGAGGGGCACATGGGCATCCAGTGACTCCAATGTAAACAGTGTGACGAGCCAAAGCCACAGATTGGCCCAGTGCCAGCTGTCTCCACCCTCCCCCCCCTCCCGTGTCCCCCACCCCCACTCCAGTCATGTCCTGCGGAGTGACTGACCCCCTGGGGCACTCAGAGAGACTGAGATCAACCAAAGATCTCATTGAATGGTGGGACAGGCCAGAGGGGCTCCAGTTCCTATGTTCATATAACCCTTGACCCCCCTGACTCTGTTGCATGACGGGGCAAACACTGGATATTGAACCTCTCAATGCCCTCTGTCAGCCAATGTACCCGCTCTCCCTCATGTACAAATACCAATTGTGAGGATCGATATGGGGCACAGAAGGGGGCGAAGGCCAATCCAGGGAGGGATTTACAGACATTCGATCCTGTCCACTCCCGATCTATCGCTCGCTGATGTACCTCCCCAAGGCACTGGCCATACCAAACTCCAGGAATCTTATATGATATAATAATCTTTATTGTCACAAGTAGGCTTACATTAACACTGCAATGAAGTTACTGTGAAAATCCCCATCGCCACATTCCGGCGCCTGTTTGGGAACACAGAGGGAGAATTCAGAATGCCCAATTCACCCAACAAGCACGTCTTTCGGGACTTGTGGGAGGAAACCGGAGCACCCGGAGGAAACCCACGCAGACACGGGGAGAACGTGCAGACTCCTCACAGACAGTGATCCAAGGCTGGGAATCGAACCTGGGACCCTGGAGCTGTGAAGCAACAGTGCTAACCACTGGGCTACTGTGCTGCCCATATGCAGAGGTATCTAAAGCAGAATAACTATAGCAACCTTACAATTGTAACAAGAGAAAGAGGGGGCAGAGTGAGAGAGAGAGACAGAGGGATATGGTGTGAGAAATGGAGAGATTGGAATAATATGCAGAGGGGGAGAAGGTAAAATAAGTTGTGCTTTTACATACCCCCCAAAAACATTGCCCCCATAACACTGGAGAGAGCTCCCCCAACTCTTCACCCAATCGTGGCCGAGGGATCAGGTGACACAGGTTTTACATCATTGACAAAAGAGGTGCCATTGGCCAAATGGTCTGTTGCATGATTCTTATCTGAAACAGCAAAACATTCCTGCAAATCCTTTCCAGCTCGATCATTATTCAGACTTATCCCTCCGTTTATTAATGAGAAACCGATTTGATTCCAGTTAATGTCGAACACGTCCATTCAACCTGTCCAAGGTGGAGCCTACCCGCGTCGTGTGTGTGTGATTATTAACTGCAGCAGGCTCGACGTGTTGATATAAAGGGTTCCTGTGCCCCAGAGACAGAGAGAACGATGAAAGGTCTGCTTTTGCTGCTGGGGTTCCTGCTGCTGATCCAGCCCAGCGCTGGCAATGGACACATTGGGGGTGCAGAAACAGCACGTTAGTATCCCTTTTAGTACACCATGTAGAAAAATTCAGATGTGCATGAGATTGTGCCCAAGGTGGAGCCAGCTCTCCGTGTGTGTGTGTGTGTGTGCATATATGTGTGTGTGTGTGTGTGCAAGTATGCGTGTGTGTGTGCAAGTATGCGAGTGCGTGCATGCGTGTGTGTGTGCATGAGTAACGACAGAAAGCTCTCTCGATTCATGTAAAAAGCATATGTGCTCGCAGTGCTGGTCCCCATATCCCTCGGTAAGAACCCACCTGGACCACTGTGTACTGTCCTGGTTTCAATACCATGGGTTTCACCAGACTGGGAGCACCGTACAGCTGGGGCTGGATTCTCTGCTCCCCGACGGCGTTTAGCGACGGAGCGGGGAATCCGTTTTGGTGCCAAAATTGGAAGCGTCGGTGGTTTTTAAATTGTCCGCCCGCCCCCCGAAATTCGGTGTACTCCAGTGCCGAGTACCCACCGTCTCAGGCCATTGCCTGACCGGCTGAATTCGCGACGGCGTGGGACTCAGGTGGTCTCACCATCCAGGACCCTCGCATGGCGGCTGGGCGGACACAGTCGGGGGAGGGCTGATTGGTGGGCAAGGGGGCTTCATTTGGGGCTGGGGGCATTATGGGCGGGCGGTCCAAGTCGCGGGAGCAGCCGATGCGGGGCCTCTGACCCGGAAGTGCAGGGGGCCATATCGGCAACTCGAGCTGCAAGCTCTTCAACAGCTGCCTGATAGCCCCCAGCAAAATGGGCAATCTGTGGCCTTTTGATGCCAGTTTTTCTGGCATACAGTTTTCACGACGTGGGGGGGGAAATGGACAATCCAGCCCCAGAGTCTCCGTATCGCTAGGGGCACTGTGTGCAGTTCTCATCTCCATGTCCCTCAGTTAGTCCACACTTGGGGCGTAGCCCGATCGCAGTTGGAAGCAGGGCTGGGATTCTCCAAATCCCGACTAAGTGTTGAAGCCGGTGTGAAAACCAGCACACAACGGGCCTCAAAGCCCAGTCATTCACCCCTTCCTATGGGGGTTACGTGGCACCGGAGTGCTGTCCGCTGCTCTGGCACCGAAATCCGTCGCGCAACGTCCGGGGCGGGCCAGCGTACGCGCATCACGGCCGATTTAACGCCAGCCAGCGGGCAACATGGCAGAGCCCTACGAGGGCCTAGCGCAGAGCAACATAGGGGGCCTGCAATAGAGGTTGCCACTGTGGAGGCCCCCCCAGAGTCGGCTCCCCCTGCACCCCCACCAGGACGGCTCCTGCAGCCAGAATGCTGAGGTCCCGCCGGGTTGGACCATATGTAAATGACATCGGCGGGCACTCAGCCTGTCGAACGTGGAAAATCGCCGTGGGGGCTGCTTTCAACGGCCCCCGACCAGCGTCGCAGCGACCGCGCCGGCCTGATTGCCGGCGATTCTCCGGTCGCCGGAGAATCGACGGCCTGGCGTCTGAGCGACGTGGCGGGATTCACGCGCCCCTCCACCGATTCTCCGACCCGGCGCGGAATCAGACAATCCATGAGTTTCTGAAAGGATGACATCAATGATTTTTTTCCATTTTACTTCCCAGCACGCAGAACCTGCTTCGAAGCTGGAGCAACCTGCCGAATCGAAGGCTGTCAACATTTGGAGTACAAGTTGCCTTATTCTTGTGACTTTTTTCTGCACTGCTGTGGAGTTGAGACAGTGGACCAGAAATAATATGACCCACTGTGATATCCAGCGATGACTCTGAATTAGACTCACTGTAATCTCTGTAATTCAGGCTCAGCTACCGTGTGTAGGCCCAATAACCCCTGACCCCTGGCTTTATGAATCATATGAATAAAACTGGCTTCATCATTCACCACCTCTTGTCCGCTTCTGATTTCTCACACGGATCGGGATGTTAGTCTATCAACGGTAATGGGGTTAGAGAGAGAGAGGGTTTGAGAGAGCAGAAGAGTAAGAGAGTGGGATGAACTAGAGGGAGGGGGACAACGAGAGAGAGAGTGTGAGTGCTTGATAGACAGAAGGGAGAACTAACGAGAGGTAGAGTGATAGAGAGAAAGGGAGAGTTAGAGAAAAGGGGAGAGTTAGAGAGTGGGATAGATAGGGAGAGATGGAGAGAATAGAGTGAGAGACATTTAGAGAGAGACAGTCGCCCGGAGGGAGATAGTTAGAGAGGGAGAGTTAGAGAGAGTGGGACAGATGGAGGAGGTGTGTTAGTGAGAGGGGGAGACATAGATTGAGGGGGAGAGTTAGAGAGTGGGTGAGAGTTGGAGAGAGACAGTTAGAGATGAGGAGTGATAGAGGCAGAGGGAGAGTGAAACAGAGTGGTAAATTACACAGAGAAGGAGAGTGAAAGAGGGGGAGAATTAGAGGAAGCGGAAGAGTTAGAGAGAGGGAAAGTTGGAGAATGAGGGAGTATAAGGGAGAGGGGGAGAGTTAGAGAGAGAGGGTAAATTAGAGAGAGAGGAAGCGTTAGAGGGGAGAGATAGAGCAAGGGGGAGTGTGAGAGAGAACGGAGAGTCAGAGAGAGAGGGGGAGTGTTAGATAGAGGGGTAGTGCCAGAGAGAGGGTAATATTCGAGAGAGGAGGGACAGTTAGAGAGAGGGGGTGCGTGATTGACAGCTAAACGCTCCAGAATTTAGATGTTTCAGGAGGGACAGAGAGGGCTATAAAGGGGTGGGGGTGTTGCACGATTGGTTAAGGAGAATATCACAGCTGTATTGTAGGAGGACACCTCAGAGGGCTCATGCAGCAAGGCAATATAGGTAGAGTTCAGGAAAAGGAAGGTGCAACCACAATGTTGGGAGTTTACCAGAGGCCTCTCAACAGCCAGCGGGAGACAGAGGAGCAGATATGTAGGCGATTTTAGAAAGGTGTAAAAACAACAGGGTTGGGGGGGATTTTAACTTCTCCTATACTGACTGGGACCCATTGGTGCTTGGAGCGTGGATGGGGCAGAGTTTGGAAGGAGCATCCAGGAGGGCTTCTTGAAACAATATGTGGATAATCCAACTAGGGAATGGGCCGTACTGGACCCGGTATTGGGGAATGAACCCGGCCATGTGATCGAAGTCTCAGTAGGGGAGCATTTTGGGAACAGTGATCACAATTCAGCAAGTTCTAAGGTCTTGTTGGATAAAGGTAAGAGTAGTCCTCGGGTAAAGGTGCTAAATTGCGGAAGGTTAATTACAACAATATTAGGCAGGAACTGAAGAATCTAGGTTGGTGGCAGATGTTTGAGAGTAAATCAACATCTGGCATGAGAGAGATTTTCAAATGCCAGTTGATAGGAATTCAGGACCGGCATATTCCTGTGAGGAAGATGGATAAGTACGGTAAGTTTTGAGAGGTATTGTGAGCCTAGTCCAAAAGAAAAAGGAAGCATTTGTAAGGGCTAGAAGGCTGCGAACATGTGAAGCCCACAAGGAATATAAGGAATGTAGGAAGGAGCTTAAGGAAGGGGTCAGGACGGTTCAAAAAGGTCACAAAAAGTTATTGGCAAACATTATTAAGGAAAATGGCAAGGCCATTCGTACATAAAGAGAAATGGGGGAGCCAGGGCTGACCCACTCAAGGACTGGAGGGAATCTTTGTGTGGATTCAGAGGACATGGGCACGGTTCCAAATAAATACTTTGCATCAGTATTGACTTGCACGCTTCCCGCCAGGGGGAGTGAGAGTGTATTCCATCTCTGCAGGTCCTTTTTAACTTCCTCCGTCACCTTGGTCAGGTTCCACTTGTGGATCCATGTCCAGCCTCCAGTCAGGGGCAATTTGGATCCCCAGGTAGTGGAATGTGAGTCAGGCTGTTTATATGGCAGCCCCTCCAGCTCTGCCTTTCCCCTTTCCAGCTCTGCCCCTCCCCCTCCAGCTCTGCCCCTCCCACTTGCAGCTCTGCCCCTCCCACTTGCAGCTCTGCCCCTCCCACTTGCAGCTCTGCCCCTCCCCCTTCCAGCTCTGCCCCTCCCTCTTCCAGTTCTGCCCCTCCCAGCTCTGCCCCTCCCCCTCCAGCTCTGCCCTTCCCCCTTCCTGCTCTGCCCTTCCCCCTTCCTGCTCTGCCCCTCCCCTTCCAGCACTGACCCTCCCCCTTCCAGCTCTGCCCCTCCCCCTCCAGCTCCGTCCCAAGGAACTGTTTCATCCCAAATCCCTGGCTTGGGGCTCAGAGGTGTACAGCGCCCAGTAGAAGGTCTCAAACACCTCGTTGGCCTTTTCCGGCTCCGTTATTAGTTTGTCCCTGCTGTTTCTGATCTGTGCTATTTCCCTTTGTGGCTGCCTGCTTCCTCAGCTGGTGAGCCAGGAGACGGCTGGCCTTGCCTCCGTGTCTGGCGGAGTTGGTGCTTTGCTTTCCTCAAGGAGAGCAGTTTGATTCGCAGGTGTGTCTCATATGGTGGACGTTCGCCATGTTCTTCTTTATAATCTCAGTGTTGTCCCAGTTTGGAGCGTACACGTTCACCAGGACGACCGGTGTCCCGTCCTGGACGCCGCTGACAATGATGTACCATTCCCCTGGGTCTGTAACCATCCTCGTCGCTGTAAACATCGCCCTCTTATTTAACAGAATAGCTACTCCCCCGGTCCTCGTCCCCTAGCAGGAATGGTGTGTCTGGCCCACCAATCCCTTCCGTACCCGCAGTCCGTTCTTCTCCCTCAGGTGAGTCTCTTGGAGGAAGACAACATTGGCTTTCGTACTTTTCAGGCGGGCTCTGGATCTTTTCCCTGGGCCTCTGACATTCCAGGTGATAATCCTGGTGTGGAGTTCTTTGTGTTGCTACTTTTGGGATGGTTGGTGTCGTGTGTTCCAAGTCACCACGTGTGCCTGTTCTAGCCAGCCAATTGCCCTTACCGTCCCGCTAGTGTGGTGCCCCCCCCCCCCCCCCCCCCCGACCTCCTGGGGTTGGCTATGTGTCGATGTCATGTCAGAGTACCTTTAAGAAATGGGTGTTTATAAATGGGTGTGTTTTAGTTTCATTTTCAGAGCTGGATAGCTGCAGTCACAGCCAGAAGGTGTATGAATCTCTCTCTCTGTAATCTAAAGACTAAATCGATCCTGGTGATTTAAAGCTAATAACAGTAATGACTTTAACCTGATGTGCTTCTGTTAAAAGATTTTTTTAAAGTCATATGGATGCTAAAAGGAAAGGAAGAATTACTTAGTGTTGTATTCTTTGGGGGGTTGTATTTGAATTAATGGTTGCTAAGATGTTCACTGTATGTTTTAAAAAGGTTAACTTGAGTTCATAGAATAAACATTATTTTGCTTTAAAAAATACTTTTCCATTCCTGCTGTCCCACACCTGTAGAGTGGGCCGTGTGCTCCCCATACCACAATCTATTAGAAGTTGTGGGTCAGGTGAACTCCATGATACACTTTGGGATTCTCTAAATCCTGGTCCATAAGTCGACCCTTCGCCCGCTATCTGTTCTCCCTTCCTGCTGTTCTCCTCATCCTCTCCTGTTCTCCGCTCCCCTCGCCCATTCCTTCCTTCCTACTCTTTAATTCCCGTATTCAAAGCAAGGCAGTACAGTCCCCGAGCAAAGTCTCTTTCAGGTAAATAAATTCCCATCGGGTGATCTTTCCACTGCTGTTTCCCAAGCCCGGTCTCCAGGAGATATTTGTCCGTGATTATTAGCGGGCCCGAGGCTTCCGAGATGATCTGCCCTCATCTGGCGGAATTTCAGTACCAGCGGCTCTGGTCCATGGGATGGCGGATGATGACGACCCGCTCCGCCATTCTGCGATGAGCTCTGGTGCTCCACATCGTTTGACAATGTCTGACTCCTGCCCACGGTAGCTCTTCCCACTATGCACATGGGTGACCCCTGCATGCGAGTTGGCCAGTCCATCGCACGGGTCCCATCGGGTCCCTGGTGTGGCGGAGGTGGGGGAGGGGGGGGGGGGGGGGGGGGGGGGGGGG